>NC_053023.1:460620205-460911780 GCF_003073215.2 Triticum urartu | reverse complement strand
GCATAAGCATTTAGAAACTAAATTGTTGCAAGAAAGGCTAGATGTTTGTGCTGAAAGATTCAATATTTATCGCCATCCTTGTGAACTTTGCAATCAACATGGTCATTTAAAGCTCTAATGCTATTTGTTTCATGATCAAGTCGTGTCCAAAAATTGTGATAACTTGATTACCCTTGAGCATCATAAAGAGCTTAGTCTTCTTTTGGGTTATGAAGAAATGAAAAGTATAACTGAGGGTATTCCAAAATTTAATCTCGATAAATTTCTTGATTTTGATCTAGAGGAAATTTATATGTATGGTGCCATGAATTGCATTGAAAACCCTTATATTTCCAATTACATAAAGAAAACAAAACAAATAGAGGATGAAGAGAATACTAATGAAAGGGAAGAGACTTCCCAATATCCTTCTATTATTTCTTATGATGAATCAGGTAACGAGGATGAGCCTTCTATTCAACCAATCTCATTAATAAGGAGCTCCACAAAGAAGATTAAACCCACACACGATGTGAAGAAGAAAAAGAAAAGATGGATAAGCAAAGGTAGAAAGGTATTGTAACATCCCAAATTTTCAATTTGGAATGTTATACACTAGGTCATCATGCATATCATATTTTATTTTTCTTTTGGTTTTGATCCTAGAAAATCCTAAGCAACTCAAGGACCCACGGAGAGAGTTGGGGATTTTATTATTTACGTATTTGAGTTTCCTCAAATTATGTAAACAGGATCATTTGATTTTATTTATTTTATCATCAATTATTTCTATTACAAAAATATGAGAGAGGGAATAAAATGACTTTCCCAAAATATAGAAATATTGAGGATTTAATAAAAAAATCAAATAAGTTTTATTTTGGAGTTTTCCGTTATTTTTATTTGAATTTAGGAAAAATGCGCATTTTTCAAAGTTTTAGTTTGGGCCCAGATAAATGTTCACTTTATCGGGCTTGATTTTAGGAACCCGGCAAAATTTATTTCGTGATTTTTGGAGTCCGTTTAGTATTTCTTTTTATTTTTCTTCCGAGCGGATTTATAAAAAAAACGGAAACCGACTTCGGGCCGTACCCGGCCAGGACTCCCTGGCCCGGGGCCTTTATATAGCGCCCGAGGCCCGGCCGAGAGCCCTAGCCCAGCCGAAACCCTAGCCGCCGCCGCCTCTAGCCGCCGCCGCCCGCCAGAGTTGCGCGCCTTTCGAGGTTCGCCGCCGCCTCGTTTTCCGTGCAGTTTTTTAAAAAAAATTCTGTTCGTCGTTCTTCTTTTTCGTCGGATTTTTCCGCGGTTATTTTCTGATCGCGATTTCTGATCCGATTTTCGTTTTAGTATAACTTTTCGCTCGATTATCGGAATCAGGCGATTCAAGCGCTTGGAGTTTCGTCTCGAAACCCTCTTTCCGAATAATCAACTTAAACATGTTTTTGCTACGGTAAAATTTGCCCTAGATCTAGATTACTAGAATGAAGTTGTTTTCTTTCTCCGTTTGATTTCTTTTGCTTCGTTCGATTTGATTCTTTTTGCCAACCAGGGTTCTTAAGTTGAACTTTCTGGTTAGATCTTCTATTTGAGTTTTACCTGTGCATTAGATGAGTACTTATTGCATGCTTGTTGTTTTTCTGCAATAGAATACCCGGAGTGCGCCGCCTGTTACGTTGAATCTCTAGGTTACGTGGATCATCAGCAAGGCAAGTAACACTTTGATCATACCTTTTTCTACAACCCAGTTTTATTGCATTAGATCAATCCTCACACATTGCATGTTTAGGATCTAATTAAATTGTGGGATGGGAAGTAGATGAGGTAGTACCTATTACCTGTTTATTATCAAACCTTTGGGAGTTACTTCTACGTTTTCTTATTATGCCATGCTATGCTAGTAGACGTGGATTGGGTGAGTGATATCCATGATGGATGTGAGATTGTTAATTAATGGTTTATCTAAGGTGGCAACCTAACACACATCTGGGTGGATTGAGGCACCTGGGGTTTCCAGGACTTGCCTGTTTTCTTGGACCGCCACCCAGGCTCAAAGGGATCATGAGATTATTCATACTAGAAACTTCCGTGTGCAGCCACAAGCCATTATGGGCTCTGGCATAGTTGACTAAGTTGTGCGAACTCTTACAGTGGTAGACTAGCAGATGTAGGGGATGTAGGTGGTATGGTCTACCCGATCATAAGGTGCTAGCGCTTCTGAAAGACTATGTCTCGGTCATCCGTCTTCTCAAACACCCTGTAGTGCGAGAAACCAAACGGAGGCGATCGAGTCTTGTGGGGAAAAGTGCGCAAACCTCTGCAGAGTGTAACAAACTAATCATGGTTAGCCGTGTCCCCGGTTATGGACATCTTGAGTATCTAGTACCTAGATTATCATGTGAATCTCAACATGTTACTCTAAATTAATTTTTGATGGGTTTTAATGATGTTATTTAATTGGGATTGAGAATGCTGTCAACCATTCTCAATGTTTCACAACCACCATGATAGTAATTAATTTTATTCCTTTGAAGTAGGGAAAAATTGGCTTTACGCAAAAACTGTAACCATAGAGCTTTCCACCAGCCAAATATGCATATAGTATAGTTGTTGCATTCCATTACTTCTATGTGTTATCTTGCCAGCATATTCCATGTGCTGACCCGTTTCGGGCTGCAACGTTAATGTTGCAGACTTTTCAGACGATGATTAAGGAGTTTTAGGTCGTGGTTCTATACTCAGTGATGCCGTTGGAGTTGATGGACTCACTTATCTTCCAAGCCTTCCGCTGTTATCGACACTAGATGGCCTTAAGCCATATTTATTGTAATAAGTTCTCTTTTGAGACACTCGATGTAATAAGTGTGTGATTGCTACTCTGCTATAAATCCTCCGAGTACTGTGTGGTTTCAGCATTACTGATCCAGGGATGACACCGGAGCACAGAGATCAGACTGTTTGAGGTCTGGTCGCTACAGAGATGGTATCAGAGCACACGCTGACTGTAGGACACGACCAGTAAGCTAAAGACCTAGATCACTACTCACTCTCTTCTCTTCTGACTTCTCATCTTTTCTACTCTTTAGGATGGCGGATGCAAGGAACAAGTTCACACAACCGGATGAAGATACACCCTTTGGACGCCACTTGAAGGAAGTCACTAGATACCTGAACATAGGAATACCAAGCTTCACGGGAACCTACAACGCCACTTTACCTGAAGAAGAGCGCTGGATGATTCAAGTTCAAGTTCCAGGAAGGACGTTCATGCCAGTCACTGAGGCCATAGAGTTTTCTTTTGATGCACCAACTTGGAGTCTAGGAAAGAGCATGGCAGCTCACATCGCCATGGGACGCATTGGAGAAGTCTACTGCAAGGATCTTAAGGATACTATTTACCAGATTTGTGGGCGCCGAGATGAACATTGGGAGATGATCAGCACCTGGAAGGATAGATCAATTGCAGCTTTTATCCAGGAGTTAAACCAGCACATTCGACGACAGGAGAATCAGATGTGCGCCGACATGATAGATCTGAAGAAGGCTAAGACTAGAATCAAGGAACTGGAGGAAGAACTCAACGCTACACGCGAAGGTTATGAAGAAGAAATTGAAGTATTGGTGGATAAGAATGCCGACCTAACTATGAAGCTAGGAATATTTATGGGAGGCCCGACACCAGTAGATGAAGATGAAGAACCCAAGGAGATTAGCCCGGAAGACTACATCATCATTGACGGCACCGACTCGGAACAAGATAGTAGTGATGATGACTATGTGGATGAAGCAGGAGCGGATATCATGGAGTCTACAACCGTAGAATATTTCTAGTAGACCACCTCATCAGAAGTAGTAGTCCACCATGTAAATATAGTAGTCCGAGCACTTTTGCGATAGTTAGATCGATTGTATGTCTTGTTTGATTGATTGAAGTGAAATTGTGTGTTTTTGCCTCATGTGCATATGGGTAGTGTTTTCCCTTTAGACCCCCTCTATTCTTATATCTCATCTTTTCTAAACCCTCAGATGCCTCCGAGACGTGACCCCGGATTTGCCTTTCCTCCGGAGCTCGCCCAGTTGATCCAGCAGCAGAACACCTTGATGCAGTTGCTAGTTCAGAATCAGAATCAAGGGAACAACAACAACAACCCACCACCACCACCTGTTGACCACTTAGCCCGTTTTCTTAGGCTGAATCCGCCGGTGTTTTCCAGTAGCACCGAGCCGATTGTAGCAGATGATTGGCTCCGCAAGATAGCTAGGGAGTTGACCACAGCAGGATGCACAGATGTGGAGAAGGTTAAGTTTGCCGCACATCAGTTAGAAGGACCCGCAGCATCTTGGTGGGAGAATTTCACAGCCACCTTCCCAGTCGACACTGTCACATGGGACCAGTTTCAGCAGGCTTTTCGCACTGCCCATGTTTCAGCAGGAGCAATGGCCATGAAGAAGCGTGAGTTTCGTAACTTGCGCCAAGGAGGACGGACAGTTGGCCAGTATGTGGAGGAGTTTAGTAAGCTAGCACGTTATGCCCCAGATGACGTTGCTACGGATGCAGCTAAGCAGGAGAAATTCCTGGAAGGACTGAATGATGAATTGAGTATGCAGTTGATGGTAGCCACCTTCAACAACTACCAGGAGTTGGTAGATCGTGCTCTTATGATTGAAGGGAAGCAGCAGCAAATTGAGAACTGCAAGAGGAAGTATGGACAAGGAAAGTATAATTCAGGAGCTCAGCAGAAGCCTCGTTTTACCCCTAGACCAGGAGGACATTTTTAGCATACCCATGGAGTAGGTAGCTCGCACAATCACAATGGCACCAAGAATGGTAATGTGAATGGAGGAAGCAATGGACAGAACCGCAGCACCCCATCGACCCCAGCCAAGAAGGACTTGAGCCATGTCACTTGCTATAAGTGTTCGAAGCCAGGACATTTTGCAAATGAATGTCTTGAAGGCAAAAATGGCAATGGAAGTTCTGGAAAGAAGCCGAACCCTTTCAACAGGGGACAGGTGAACCACGTTAGCGTGGAGGAGGTTGAAGCTCAGCCCGATGCAGTAATAGGTAAATTTTTGGTTAAGTCATTTACTGCACTCGTTCTTTTTGATATTGGTGCATCGCATTCATACATATCAAGGGGATTTGTGGATAAGTATAACCTACCAACCCAAGCCCTTAGGTCACCCATGTTAGTAACCTCGCCAGGAGCAGAGTATGTGGCAAGTCTATGGTGTGATCGGTTACCATTAAGGATTGGTAACTATGCTTTTCCCTCAGACCTAATAGTATTGGAATCTCAAGGATTGGATGTGATATTAGGCATGGATTGGTTATCAAAGTATAAAGGGAATATTGAGTGTGCTAGTAAGTCAATTTTGCTTACCACACCAGAAGGGAGAAGGATCAAGTATGTATCCCGGCATGTACCAAAAAGGACATAAGTAAATTGCCTAACAGGAGTTGTGCAGGAGGAAGTACCAGTGGTAAAGGATTTTCCAGATGTATTTCCCGAAGAGTTGCCAGGCATGCCACCGGATAGACACATTGAGTTTTTGATTGAGCTATTGCCAGGCACTGGGCTAATATCGAAGAGACCATATAGGATGCCAGCAAAAGATTTGGTGGAAATTAAGAAGCAGATTAAGGAGTTACTGGATAAGGGATATATTCGCCCAAGTTCTTCGCCTTGGGGATCACCAGTACTTCTAGTGGAAAAGAAGGATGGATCGTTAAGGATGGTTGTTGATTATCGAGGATTGAATGAAGTAACGATCAAGAACAAGTACCCACTACCAATGATCAATGATCTGTTTGATCGATTGCAAGGAGCTAAAGTGTTTTCCAAGATCGATTTGCGATCAGGATACCACCAGTTGAAGATTCGAGAACAGGATATACCTAAGACAGCATTCACCACAAGATATGGACTATATGAGTATACCGTTATGTCATTTGGACTGACTAACGCGCCTGCCTATTTTATGAACATGATGAACAAAGTGTTTATGGATTTTTTGGATAAGTTCGTCATAGTGTTCATTGATGATATCCTGGTGTATTCGAAGAATGAAGAGGAGCATAAGGAGCATTTGCGTTTGGTACTTGGAAAGCTCAGAGAACATCAGCTATATGCCAAATTCAGCAAATGTGAGTTTTGGTTGAAGGAAGTAGGATTCCTCGGACATGTTATATCTGGAGAAGGTATAGCAATAGATCCCGCTAAAGTTGAAACCGTGACCAAGTGGGAAGCACCAACAACAGTTGGAGAGATCCGGAGTTTTCTTGGACTCGCAGGATACTACCAGAGGTTTATTGAGAATTTCTCAAAGGTTTCAAAGCCTATGACGGAGTTGCTGAAGAAGGATACTAAGTTCAAATGGACTGAGGAGTGTGAGGCAAGTTTCCAGGAGTTGAAGAAACATTTGGTGACCTCACCAGTGTTGATTTTGCCAGATCAAACCAAGGATTATGAGGTGTATTGCGACGCTTCACGTCGAGGACTTGGAGCAGTGCTTATGCAGGAGGGGAGAGTTGTTTCGTATGCTTCACGACAACTGAAGCCCCATGAATTGAATTATGCTACGCATGATTTGGAGTTAGCAGCCGTAGTGCATGCACTGAAGACATGGAGACATTTCCTCATTGGAAATCATTGTGAGGTGTACACGGATCATAAGAGTTTGAAGTACATTTTCACGCAGAAGGAGTTGAACCTCAGACAAAGGAGATGGTTGGAGCTTATCAAGGATTATGATATGAAATTACATTATCATCCCGGGAAGGCTAATGTAGTAGCTGATGCATTAAGACGCAAGAGCCATGTCAATACGTTAATGACGGGAGAAATACCCAAGGAGTTAGCAGAAAATCTTCGTGAACTATGTTTGGAGATAGTTCCGAGAGGCTATGTAGCAACGTTGGAAATTCAGTCAACTTTGATGGACAGAATCAGAGAAGCTCAGAAAACTGACAAAGAGATTGCCGCTATAAAGGAGAAACTGAGCAAAGGAAAAGCTAAAGGATTTCGTGAGGATGAGCACGACACCCTATGGTTTGAAGACCATGTTTACGTGCCCAATGACCCAGAGATCAGAAAGTTGATTCTGCAAGAGGCACATGATTCACCGTATTCGATTCACCCACGAAATACCAAGATGTATTTGGATTTGAAGGATATTTTCTGGTGGACCAGAATGAAAAAGGATATTGCGGAGTATGTAGCAGTTTGTGATGTATGTCATAGAGTAAAGGCAGAGCATCAGAAGCCAGCAGGATTGTTGCAACCATTGCCGATACCCGAATGGAAGTGGGATAAGCTAGGCATGGATTTTATCACGGGATTACCAAGGACTCGTTCAGGCTATGACTCGATTTGGGTTGTAGTTGATCGATTGACGAAGGTAGCACATTTCATCCCAGTAAAGACCACCTACACCAGTGCTAAGTTGGCAAAGATATACATGACCAGGATCGTATGTTTGCATGGAGTTCCAAGGAGCATCGTATCAGATAGAGGAACCCAGTTTACCTCAAAATTCTGGAAGCAGTTGCATGAGACTTTAGGTACCAGGCTAGAGTTTAGTACAACTTTTCACCCGCAGACAGATGGACAGACTGAGAGAGTCAATCAGATTTTGGAAGATATGCTGAGAGCATGTGCACTAGATTATGGATCTAGTTGGGATGATAATTTGCCATATGCAGAGTTTTCTTACAATAATAGCTATCAGACCAGTTTGAAGATGGCATCTTTTGAAGCTTTGTACGGAAGGAGGTGCAGGACACCGTTGTCATGGGACGAAGTTGGAGACCGCCAGTTGTTTGGACCAGACTTGATTAAAGAGTCTGAACGGAAGGTGAAAGTTGATTCATGATAGGCTCAAGGTAGCCCAGTCCAGGCAGAAGAGCTACGCAGATTCTAAACGCAAGGAGACAGTTTACGAAGTCGGAGATCGAGCTTATCTTCGAGTATCCCCACTTCGAGGGATTAAGCGTTTTGGAGTTAAGGGGAAATTAGCGCCACGATTTGTAGGACCATATCGAGTTTTGGAGCGTATGGGAGAAGTGGCCTACAAGTTGGAATTGCCAGAAGGATTGGCCGGAGTGCATAATGTGTTTCACGTTTCTCAGTTGAAGAAGTGTCACGCGGAGATGGCTGACATACCTTTGAGATACACAGTACCATTGGAAGCAATTCAGTTGGATGACAATTTGACCTATGAGGAGAAACCAGTCAAGATCCTCGAGTTTGCCAGCCGAGTTACTCGCAGTAAGGTTATCAAGTTTTGCAAAGTTCAGTGGAGCCACCACATGGAAGATGAAGCCAACTGGGAGCGAGAGGAAGATTTGCTCAAAGACCACCCTCACCTATTTTCTAGCCAACCCGAATCTCGAGGGCGAGATTCATCTTAAGGGGGGTAGGTTTGTAACATCCCAAATTTTCAATTTGGAATGTTATACACTAGGTCATCATGCATATCATATTTTATTTTGCTTTTGGTTTTGATCCTAGAAAATCCTAAGCAACTCAAGGACCCACGGAGAGAGTTGGGGATTTCATTATTTACGTATTTGAGTTTCCTCAAATTATGTAAACAGGATCATTTGATTTTATTTATTTTATCATCAATTATTTCTATTACAAAAATATGAGAGAGGGAATAAAATGACTTTCCCAAAATATAGAAATATTGAGGATTTAATAAAAAAATAAAATAAGTTTTATTTCGGATTTTTTCGTTATTTTTATTTGAATTTAGGAAAAATGCGCGTTTTTCAAAGTTGTAGTTTGGGCCTAGATAAATGTTCACTTTATCGGGCTTGATTTTAGGAACCCGGCAAAAATTATTTCGTGATTTTTGGAGTCCATTTAGTATTTCTTTTTATTTTTCTTCTGAGCGGATTTATAAAAAAAAACGGAAACCGACTTCGGGCCGTACCCGGCCAGGACTCCCTGGCCCGGGGCCTTTATATAGCGCCCGAGGCCCGACCGAGAGCCCCAGCCCAGCCGAAACCCTAGCCGCCGCCGCCTCTAGCCGCCGCCGCCGCCCGCCGGAGTTGCGCGCCTTTCGAGGTTCGCTGCCGCCTCATTTTCCGTGCAGTTCTTTTTAAAAAAAAAGAAAAAAAATCTGTTCGTCGTTTTTCTTTTTCGTCGGATTTTTCCGCGGTTATTTTCTGATCGCGATTTCTGATCCGATTTTTGTTTTAGTATAACTTTTCGCTCGATTATCGGAATCAGGCGATTCAAGCGCCTGGAGTTTCGTCTCGAAACCCTCTTTCCGAATAATCAACTTAAACATGTTTTTGCTACAGTAAAATTTGCCCTAGATCCAGATTACTAGAACGAAGTTGTTTTCTTTCTCCGTTTGATTTCTTTTGCTTCGTTCGATTTGATTCTTTTTGCCAACCAGGGTTCTTAAGTTGAACTTTCTGGTTAGATCTTCTATTTGAGTTTTACCTGTGCATTAGATGAGTACTTATTGTATGCTTGTTGTTTGTCTTCGATAGAATACCCGGAGTGCGCCGCCTGTTATGTTGAATCTCTAGGTTACGCGGATCATCAACAAGGCAAGTAACACTTTGATCATACCTTTTTCTACAACCCAGTTTTATTGCATTAGATCAATCCTCACACATTGCATGCTTAGGATCTAATTAAATTGTGGGATGGGAAGTAGATGAGGTAGTACCTATTACCTGTTTATTATCAAACCTTTGGGAGTTACTTCTACGTTTGCTTATTATGCCATGCTATGCTAGTAGACGTGGATTGGGTGAGTGATATCCATGACAGATGTGAGATTGTTAATTAATGGTTTATCTAAGGTGGCAACCTAACACACATCTGGGTGGCTTGAGGCACCTGGGGTTTCCAGGACTTGCCTGTTTTCTTGGACCGCCACCCAGGCTCAAAGGGATCATGAGATTATTCATACTAGAAACTTCCGTGTGCAGCCACAAGCCATTATGGGCTCTGGCATAGTTGACTAAGTTGTGCGAACTCTTACAGTGGTAGACTAGCAGATGTAGGGGATGTAGGTGGTACGGTCTACCCGATCGTAAGGTGCTAGCGCTTCTGAAAGACTATGTCTCGGTCATCCGTCTTCTCAAACACCCTGTAGTGCGAGAAACCAAACGGAGGCGATCGAGTCTTGTGGAGAAAAGTGCGCAAACCTCTGCAGAGTGTAACAAACTAATCATGGTTAGCCGTGTCCCCGGTTATGGACATCTTGAGTATCTAGTACCCTGGATTATCATGTGAATCTCAACATGTTACTCTAAATTAATTTTTGATGGGTTTAATGATGTTATTAATTGGGATTGAGAATGCTGTCAACCATTCTCAATGTTTAACAACCACCATGATAGTATTATATTCCTTTGAAGTAGGGAAAAATTGGCTTTACGCAAAAACTGTAACCATAGAGCTTTCCACCAGCCAAATATGCATATAGTATAGTTGTTGCATTCCATTACTTCTATGTGTTATCTTGCCAGCATATTCCATGTGCTGACCCGTTTCGGGCTGCAACGTTAATGTTGCAGACTTTTCAGACGACGATTAAGGAGTTTTAGGTCGTGGTTCTATACTCAGTGATGTCGTTGGAGTTGATGGACTCACTTATCTTCCAAGCCTTCCGCTGTTATCGACACTAGATGGCCTTAAGCCATATTTATTGTAATAAGTTCTCTTTTGAGACACTCGATGTAATAAGTATGTGATTGCTACTCTACTATAAATCCTCCGAGTACTGTGTGGTGTCAGCATTACTGATCCAGGGATGACACCGAAGCACAGAGATCAGACTGTTTGAGGTCTGGTCGCTACAGGTATCTCTCCCAAATAATGTTGCTCCTATTACTCATTGTGATGATGATAATTGCTATACTATCGGTGCTATCCATACTATTGATGATGAGAGTGATTATGCTTATGATATGAAAAGGCCCAAGCTTGGGGATGCTATGTTTGATGAAGATGATGCTTTTGAGAATATATTTGCTGCAATTAATGTTTGTCCCAAGCTTGGTGATGCTACGTTTAATGAATATGATATTTTTAGTCTCCCAAGTTTTGATATGCAAATTTATAATGATTATAGCATGCCTCCTACTTATCATGATTATATTGTTGAAAGTGGGTTTGGAAGAGTGTCAACTTTAGGAAGTAGTAATCCCACTATTTTGGAGGATGTTGAATCTTATTGTGATAATTATGAAAGTGGATTTGGAGAGGTCATGACTTTATTTAGTAATGATTCCACCATCTTGGAAGAGGTTTCAATCTATTATGATGAGAACAAAGTTGCTACTTATGATGATTATTGTGATGAAACGTATGCTATAAAAAGTAGTGATGATTATATTTATAAAACTTGTCATGATTATGATTACCCTTTTCCTAAATACTACTCTTTCAATGTGTAAACAATTTATAGTATTCGAGTCTCTTATGATACTCCCACTATTTCGAATCAGAAGAATTTTGCTTCTGTGGAGAGTAATAAAATTTCTATGCTTGTAGATCATGAAAAGAATGCTTTAGGTGCTGGTTATATTGTTGAATTCATTCATGATGCTACTGAAAATTATTATGAGGTAGGAATATATGCTTTTAGGAATTTAAATAATACCAAGTTTCCTCTCTATGTGCTTAAAGTTTTGAAGTTTTGCTTGTTTTGCCTTCCTATGCTAGTTGATTATTGTTCCCATAAGTTGTTTGCTCACAAAATCCCTATGCATAGGAAGTGGGTTAGACTTAAATGTGCTAGTCATATTCTTCATGATGCTCTCTTTATGTTTCAATTCTTATCTTTTATGTGAGCATCATTGAAATCATCATGCCTAGCTAGGGGCGTTAAACGATAGCGCTTGTTGGGAGGCAACCCAATTTTATTTTTATTCCTTGATTTTTGATCCTTCTTAGTAATAAATAATTTATCTAGCCTATGTTATATTGATATTTTATGTTTTAATTAGTGTTTGTGCCAAGTAGAACCGTTGGGAAGACTTAGGGAAAGTCTTGTTGATCTTGCTGTAAAAAACAGAAACTTTAGCGCTCACGATAATTGCTGCCATTTTTTATTGGAGAGTTCTATTTAGTTAATTATTTTTGCAGATGATTAATAGATAAATTCCTCACGTCGAGAAATTTATTTTAGAATTTTTGAGGTTCCAGAAGTTTTCGTTAGTTACAGATTACTTCAGACTGTTCTATTTTTGACAGATTTTGTTTTTCATGTGTTGTTTACTTATTTTGATGAATCTATGGCTAGTAAAAGATTTTATAAACCATAGATAAGTTGTAATACAGTAATTTTAACACCAATATAAATAAAGAATGAGTTCATTGCAGTACCTTTAAGTGGTGTTTTGTTTTATTTCGCTAACGGAGCTTACGAGTTTTCTGTTAAGTTTTGTGTTGTGAAGTTTTCATGTTTTGGTGAAGATTCGATGGACTATGGAATAAGGAGTTGCAAGAGACTAAGCTTGGGGATGCCCAAGGACCCCAAGGTAATATTCAAGTACAACCAAAAGCCTAAGCTTGGGGATGCCCCGGAAGGCATCCCCTCTTTCGTCTTCGTTCATCGGTAACTTTACTTGGAGCTATATTTTTATTCGCCACATGATATGTGTTTTTCTTGGAGCATCATTTTATTTTATTTAGTTTTTCTTGCTGTTTGAATAAAATACCAAGATATGAAATTCTTAAATGTTAGAGATTCTTCGCATAGTTGCATAATTATTCGACTACTCATTGAGCTTCACTTATATCTTTCGGAGTAGTTTGTTGTTGCTCTAGTGCTTCACTTATATCTTTTTAGAGCATGGCCGTGGATTTATTTTGTAGAAATAGATGAACTCTCATGCTTCACTTATATTATTTTTATAGTCCTAAACATCATGGTAATTTGCTTTGGTTATGAATATAGTCCTAATATGACGGGCATCCAAGAGTGGTATAATAAAAACTTTCATATAGAGTGCATTGAATACTAAGAGAAGTTTGATACTTGATAATTGTTTTGAGATATGGAGATGGTGATATTAGAGTCATGCTAGTTGAGTAGTTGTGAATTTGAGAAATACTTATGTTGAAGTTTGTGATTCCCGTAGCATGCACGTATGGTGAACCGTTATGTGATGAAGTCGGAGCATGATTTATTTATTGATTGTCTTCCTTATGAGTGGCGGTCGGGGACGAGCGATGGTCTTTTCCTACCAATCTATCCCCCTAGGAGCATGGCGCATACTACTTTGTTTCGATAACTAATAGATTTTTGCAATAAGTATGTGAGTTCTTTATGACTAATGTTGAGTCCATGGATTATACACACTCTCACCCTTCCACCATTGCTACCTTCTCTAGTACCACGCAACTTTCGCCGGTACCATAAACCCACCATTTACCTTCCTCAAAACAGCCACCATACCTACCTATTATGGCATTTCCATAGCCATTCCGACATATATTGTCATGCAACTTTCCACCGTTCCGTTTATTATGACACGCTTCATCGTTGTCATATTGCTTTGCATGATCATGTAGTTGACATCGTATTTGTGGCAAAGCCACCATTCATAATTCTTTCATACATGTCACTCAGGAGTCATTGCACATCCCGGTACACCGCAGGAGGCATTCATATAGAGTCATATCTTGTTCTAAGTATCGAGTTGTAATTCTTGAGTTGTAAGTAAATAAAAGTGTGATGATCATCATTATTAGAGCATTGTCCCAGTGAGGAAAGGATGATGGAGACTATGATTCCCCCACAAGTCGGGATGAGACTCTGGACGAAAATAAATAAATAAAAGAGGCCAAAGAAACCCAAATAAAAAAAGAGAAGAGAAAAGAGGCAAAAAAAAGAGAAGGTCCAAAAAAACAAATAAAAAAATGAGAGAAAAAGAGAGAAGGGGCAATGCTACTATCCTTTTACCACACTTGTGCTTCAAAGTAGCACCATGATCTTCATGATAGAGAGTCTCCTATGTTGTCACTTTCATATACTAGTGGGAATTTTTCATTATAGAACTTGGCTTGTATATTCCAATGATGGGCTTCCTCAAAATGTTGTAGGTCTTCGTGAGCAAGCGAGTTGGATGCACACCCACTTAGTTTCTTTTGTTGAGCATTCATACATTTATAGCTCTAGTTCATCCGTTGCATCGCAATCCCTACTCATTCACATTGATATCTATTGATGGGCATCTCCATAGCCCGTTGATACTCCTAGTTGATGCGAGACTATCTTCTCCTTTTTGTCTTCTCCACAACCACCATTCTATTCCACCTATAGTGCTATGTCCATGGCTCACGCTCATGTATTGCGTGAAGATTGAAAAAGTTTGAAAACATCAAAAGTATGAAACAATTGCTTGGCTTGTCATCGGGGTTGTGCATGATTTAAATATTTTGTGTGGTGAAGATAGATCATAGCCATACTATATGATTTTGTTAGGATAGCTTTCTTTGGCCATGTTATTCTGAGAAGACATGATTACTTGGTTAGTATGCTTGAAGTATTATTATTTTTATGTCAATATTAAACTTTTTTCTTGAATCTTATGGATCTGAATATTCTTGCCACAATAAAGAGAACTACATGGATAAATATGTTAGGTAGCATTCCACATCAAAATTTCTGTTTTTATCATTTACCTACTCGAGGACGAGCAGGAATTAAGCTTGGGGATGCTAATACGTCTCCAACGTACCTATAATTGTTAATTGTTCCATACTATTATATTATCAACCTTGGATGTTTATATGCATTTATATGCTATTTTATATGATTTTTGGGACTAACCTATTAACCTAGAGCCCAGTGCCAGTTTCTGTTTTTTCCTTGTTTTAGAGTATCGCAGAAAAGGAAAATCAAACGGAGTCCAATTGACCTGAAACTTCACGGAACTTATTTTTGGACCAGAAGAAGCCCACGGAGTATCGAAGATGGACCAAGAGAGTCCCGGGCTGCCCACGAGGGTGGGGGCGCGCCCACCCCCCTGGGCGCACCCCTACCTCGTGGATAGCCCGGAGGTCCACCGACGTACTTCTTCCTCCCATATATACCCATATACCCTAAAAACTTTGAGGAGCACAATAGATCGGGAGTTCTGCCGCCAGAAGCCTCCGTAGCCACCAAAAACCAATCTAGACCCGTTCCGGCACCCTGCCAGAGGGGGGAATCCCTCTCCGGTTGCCATCTTCGTCATCCCGGTGCTCTCCATGATGAGGAGGGAGTAGTTCTCCCTCGGGGCTCAGGGTATGTACCAGTAGCTATGTGTTTGACCTCTCTCTCTCTCGTGTTCTTGAGGTGATACTATCTGGATGTATCGCGAGCTTTGCTGTTATAGTTGGATCTTATGATGTTTCTCCCCCTCTACTCTCTTGTAATGGATTGAGTTTTCCCTTTGAAGTTATCTTATCGGATTGAGTCTTTAAGGATTTGAGAACACTTGATCTATGTCTTGCGTGGGATACCCGTGGTGACAATGGGGTATTCTATTGATCCACTTGATGTATGTTTAGGTGATCAACTTGCGGGTTCCTCCCATGAACCTATGCATAGGGGTTGGCACACGTTTTCGTCTTGACTCTTTGATAGAATCTTTGGGGCACTCTTTGAAGTACTTTGTGTTGGTTTGAATAGATGAATCTGAGATTGTGTGGTGCATATTGTATAATCATACCCATAGATACTTGACGTTACATTGGAGTATCTAGGTGACATTAGGGTTTTGGTTGATTTGTGTCTTAAGGTGTTATTCTAGTATGAACTCTAGTATAGATTGAATGGAAAGAATAGCTTCGTGTTATTTTACTACTGACTCTTGAATAGATCGATCAGAAAGGATAACTTTGAGGTGGTTTCATACCCTACCATAATCTCTTCGTTTGTTCTCCGCTATTATTGACTTTGGAGTGACTCTTTGTTGCATGTTGAGGGATAGTTAGATGATCCAATTATGTTATTATTGTTGAGAGAACTTGCACTAGTGAAAGTATGAACCCTAGGCCTTGTTTCAACGCATTGCAATACCATTTACGCTCACTTTTATCATTAGTTACCTTGCTGTTTTTATATTTTCGGATTACAAAAACCATTATCTACCATCCATACACCATCTCTTCGCCGAACTAGTGCACCTATACAATTTACTATTGTATTGGGTGTGTTGGGGACACAAGAGACTCTTTGTTATTTTGTTGCAGGGTTGCTTGAGAGAGACCATCTTCATCCTACGCCTCCTACGGATTGATAAACCTTAGGTCATCCACTTGAGGGAAATTTGCTACTGTCCTACAAACCTCCGCACTTGGAGGCCCAACAACGTCTACAAGAAGAAGGTTGTGTAGTAGACATCAATGGGCCATTGAGCTTGGATCCCATGGGTTGAAGTATATGCCTCGGACGACTATTAAGTCTCAAGCACTGGTGGATTTTATCAATGACTGGACTGAGTTGTAGATGCCTGAGGAGAAGCCGGATAACACATATTGGATTATTCACTTCGATGGATCCAGGCAATTGGAGGGCTTGGGGGCTGGAGTTGTCTTGACTTCCCCACTAGGTGATAAATTTTGTTATGTTTTAAGGTTGATGTTCCCTTGTACTAACAATGCAGCTGAGTATGAAGCCTTACTCCATGGTTTCCGGATGTCTAAAGAGATGAATCTAAGCCGGTGAGGTGTTTTGGCGACTCAGATTTGGTGGCCCAGCAAGTTTCAGGCACTTGGGATTCTAAAGACCCACTCATGGCGGCTTATCGCCGTGAGGTGGATGCTATTGCTGGTCATTTCAAAGGTTATCAAGTGGAACATGTTGATCACAGGAAGAATGAGGCAGCTGATGCTTTGAGCCGGTTAGGGTCCCAGCGTAAGCCAGTGCCACCTAACATTTTCCTTGATATCCTGCATAACCCTTCAGTCAAGTTGCCTACGGAGGAAGATCTTGCTATTCCTGACCCGGAGGCACAATTGGTGGCGACTCTTCATGCTATTCCTAATTGGACAGTTCCATATTTGGCTTATATGACCCGGGGAGAGTTACCTGAAGATGAAACTTTAGCCAGGCAGATAACCCTGCGGTCTTGATAACCCACAAGTATAGGGGGTCAATTGTAGCCTCTTTCGATAAGAGTGTCGAACCCAATGAGGAGCTAAAGGTAGAACAAATATTCCCTCAAGTTCTATCGACCACCGATAAAACTCTACGCACGCCTAACGTTTGCCTTACATAGAACAAGTATGAAACTAGAAGTACTTTGTAGGTGTTTGTAGCGACCAGACCTCAAACGGTCAGATACCTGTGTTGGGGAACGTAGCAGAATTTTTAAAATTTCCTACGCATCACCAAGATCTATCTATGGAGTCATCTAGCAACGAGGGAGAGAGGAGTGCATCTACATACCCTTGTAGATCGCGCGCGGAAGCGTTCAAGAGAACGGGGTTGATGGAGTCGTACTCGTCGTGATCCAAATCACCGATGACCTAGCGCCAAACGGACGACACCTCCACATTCAACACACGTACGGTTGCGAAGACGTCTCCTCCAACTTGATCCAGCAAGGGGGAAGGAGAGGTTGATGGAGATCCAGCAGCACGACGGCGTGGTGTTGGAAACTACGGCGATCTCGGCAGGGCTTCGCCGAGCACTGTGAGAAGGAGAGGTGTCGCGGGAGGGAGAGGGAGAGGCCAGGGGCTAGGGTGCGGCTCCCCTCCCTCCCCCCCCCCACTATTTATAGGACCCCTTGGGGGGCGCCGGCCCTAGGAGATCCAATCTCCAAGGGGTGCGGCGGCCAAGGGGGTGGCTTGCCCCCCAAGCCAAGTGGGGCACCCCCACCCCTAGGGTTTCCAACCCTAGGCGCAGGGGAGGCCCAAGGGGGGCGCACCAGCCCACTAGGGGCTAGTTCCCCTCCCACTTCAGCCCATGGGGCCCTCCGGGATAGGTGGCCCCACCCGGTGGACCCCCGGGACACTTCCGGTAGTCCCGGTACAATACCGATTACCCTCGAAACTTTCCCGATGGCCGAAACTTGACTTCCTATATATAAATCTTCACCTCCGGACCATTCCGGAACTCCTTGTGACGTCCGGGATCTCATCCAGGACTTTGAACAACTTTCGGGTTACCGTATACTAATATCTCAACAACCCTAGCGTCACCGAACCTTAAGTGTGTAGACCCTACGGGTTCGGGAGACACGCAGACATGACCGAGACGACTCTCCAGTCAATAACCAACAGCGGGATCTTGATACCCATGTTGGCTCCCACATGCTCCTCGATGATCTTATCGGATGAACCACGATGTCGAGGATTCAATCAATCCATATACAATTCCCTTTGTCAATCCATACGTTACTTGCCCGAGTCTCGATCGTCGGTATCCCAATACCTCGTTCAATCTCGTTACCGGCAAGTCACTTTACTCGTACCGTAAATGCATAATCCCGTGATCAACCACTTGGTCACATTGAGCTCATTATGATGATGCATTACCGAGTGGGCCTAGAGATACCTCTCCGTCATACGGAGTGACAAATCCCAGTCTCGATTCGTGCCAACCCAACAAACACTTTCAGAGATACCTGTAGTGTACCTTTATAGTCACCCAGTTACGTTGTGACGTTTGGCACACTCAAAGCACTCCTACGGTATCCGGGAGTTGCACAATCTCATGGTCTAAGGAAATGATATTTGACATTCGGAAAAGCTACAGCAAACGAACTACACGATCTTTGAGCTATGCTTAGGACTGGGTCTTGTCCATCACATCATTCTCCTAATGATGTGATCCCGTTATCAATGACATCCAATGTCCATAGTTAGGAAACCATGACTATCTTTTGATCAACGAGCTAGTCAACTAGAGGCTCACTAGGGACGTGTTGTGGTCTATGTATTCACACATGTATTACGATTTCTGGATAACACAATTATAGCATGAACAATAGACAATTATCATGAACAAAGAAATATAATAATAACCATTTTATTATTGCCTCTAGGGCATATTTCCAACAGTCTCCCACTTGCACTAGAGTCAATAGTCTAGTTACATTGTGATGAATCAAACACCCATGCAGTTCTAGTGTTGATCATGTTTTGCTCTAGGGAGAGGTCTTGTCAACGGATCTGCCACATTCAGGTCCTTATGTACTTTACAAATATCTATGTCTCCATTTTGAACACTTTCACGAATGGAGTTGAAGTGACGCTTGATATGCCTGGTCTTCCTGTGAAACCTAGGCTCCTTGGCAAGGGCAATAGCTCCAGTGTTGTCACAGAAGAGAGTCATCGGGCCCGACGCATTGGGTATGACTCCTAGGTTGGTAATGAACTCCTTCACCCAGATTGCCTCTTGTGTTGCCTCCGAGGCTGCCATGTACTCCGCTTCACATGTAGATCCTGCCACAATGCTTTGCTTGCAACTGCACCAGCTTACTGCCCCACCATTCAAAATATACACGTATCCGGTTTGTGACTTAGAGTCATCCAGATCTGTGTAGAAGCTAGCATCGACGTAACCCTTTACGACGAGCTCTTCGTCACCTCCATAAACGAGAAACATATCCTTAGTCCTCTTTAGGTACTTCAGGATATTCTTGACCGCTGTCCAGTGTTCCATGCCGGGATTACTTTGGTACCTTCCTACCAAACTTACGGCAAGGTTTACATCAGGTCTGGTACACAGCATAGCATACATGATAGACCCTTTGGCCGAGGCATAGGGGACGACACTCATCTTTTCTCTATCTTCTGCCGTGGTCGGGCATTGAGCCGTGCTCAATCTCGTACCTTGCAATACAGGCAAGAACCCCTTCTTTGACTGATCCATTTTGAACTTCTTCAATATCTTGTCAAGGTACGTACTCTGTGAAAGACCAATGAGGCGTCTCGATCTATCTCTATAGATCTTGATGCCTAATATATAAGCAGCTTCTCCAAGATCCTTCATTGAAAAACACTTGTTCAAGTAGGCCTTTATGCTTTCCAAGAATTCTATATCATTTCCCATCAACAGTATGTCATCCACATACAATATGAGAAATGCTACAGAGCTCCCACTCACTTTCTTGTAAATGCAGGCTTGTCCATAAGTCTGCATAAACCCAAACGCTTTGATCATCTCATCAAAACGAATGTTCCAACTTCGAGATGCTTGCACCAGCCCATAAATCGAGTGTTGGAGCTTGCACACCTTGTCAGCATTCTTAGGATCGACAAAACCTTCCGGCCGCATCATATACAATTCTTCCTTAAGGAAACCATTAAGGAATGCCGTTTTGACGTCCATTTGCCATATCTCATAATCATAGAATGCGGCAATTGCTAACATGATTCGGACGGACTTCAGCTTCGCTACGGGTGAGAAAGTCTCATCGTAGTCAACCCCTTGAACTTGTCGATAACCCTTAGCGACAAGCCGAGCTTTATAGATGGTCACATTACCATCCGCGTCTATCTTCTTCTTAAAGATCCATTTATTTTCTATGGCTCGCCGATCATCGGGCAAGTCAGTCAAAGTCCATACTTCGTTTTCATACATGGATCCTATCTCAGATTTCATGGATTCCAGCCATTTGTCGGAATCTGGGCCCGCCATCGCTTCTTCATAGTTTGAAGGTTCACCGTTGTCTAACAACATGATTTTCAGGACAGGGTTGCCGTACCACTCTGGTGCAGAACATGTCCTTGTGGACCTACGAAGTTCAGTAGCAACTTGATCTGAAGTTTCATGATCATCATCATTAACTTCCTCTCTAGTCGGTGCAGGCACCTCAGGAACAATTTCTTGAGCTGCGCCATTTACCGGTTCAAGAGGTAATACTTCATCGAGTTCTACTTTCCTCCCACTTATTTCTTTCGAGAGAAACTCTTTCTCTAGAAAGGATCCATTCTTGGCAACAAAGATCTTGCCTTCGGATCTGAGGTAGAAGGTATACCCAATAGTTTCTTTAGGGTATCCTATGAAGACGCATTTTTCCGACTTGGGTTCGAGCTTTTCAGGTTGAAGTTTCTTGACATAAGCATCGCATCCCCAAACTTTTAGAAACGACAGCTTAGGTTTCTTCCCAAACCATAATTCATACGGTGTCGTCTCAACGGATTTCGACGGAGCCCTATTTAAAGTGAATGCAGCAGTCTCTAAAGCGTAGCCCCAAAATGACAGTGGTAAATCGGTAAGAGACATCATAGATCGCACCATATCCAATAGAGTGCGATTACGACGTTCGGACACACCATTACGCTGAGGTGTTCCAGGCGGCATGAGTTGTGAAACTATTCCACATTTCCTTAAGTGTGTACCAAATTCGTGACTCAAGTATTCTCCCCCATGATCTGATCGCAAGAACTTGATTTTCTTGTCACGTTGATTCTCAACCTCACTCTGAAATTCCTTGAACTTTTCAAAGGTCTTAGACTTGTGTTTCATTAAGTAGACATACCCATATCTACTCAAGTCATCAGTGAGGGTGAGAACATAACGATAGCCACCGCGAGCGTCAACACTCATTGGACCGCACACATCAGTATGTATAATTTCCAATAAGTTGGTTGCTCGCTCCATCGTTCCTGAGAACGGAGTCTTGGTCATTTTAACCATGAGGCATGGTTCGCACGTGTCAAATGATTCATAATCAAGAGACTCCAAAAGTTCATCTGCATGGAGCTTCTTCATGTGTTTGACACCTATGTGACCAAGGCGGCAGTGCCACAAGTATGTGGGACTATCATTATCAACCTTACATCTTTTGTTATTCACACTATGAATATGTGTAACATTACGCTCGAGATTCATTAAGAATAAACCATTCACCAGCGGAGCATGACCATAAAACATATCTCTCATATAAATAGAACAACCATTATTCTTGGATTTAAATGAGTAGCCATCTCGAATTAAACGAGATCCTGATACAATATTCATGCTCAAAGCTGGCACTAAATAACAATTATTGAGGTTTAAAACTAATCCCGTAGGTAAGTGTAGAGGTAGCGTGCCAACGGCGATCACATCGACCTTGGAACCATTCCCGACGCACATCGTCACCTCGTCCTTCGCCAGTCTCCGCTTATTCCGCAGCTCCTGCTTTGAGTTACAAATGTGAGTAACCGCACCGGTATCAAATACCCAGGAGCTACTACGAGTACTGGTAAGGTACACATCAATTACATGTATATCACATATACCTTTAGTGTTGCCGGCCTTCTTGTCCACTAAGTATTTGGGGCAGTTCCGCTTCAAGTGACCACTTCCCTTGCAATAAAAACACTCAGTCTCGGGCTTGGGTCCATTCTTTGGCTTCTTCCCGGCAGCTTGCTTACCGGGCACGGCAACCCCCTTGCCGTCCTTCTTGAAGTTCTTCTTACCCTTGCCTTTCTTGAACTTAGTGGTTTTATTCACCATCAACAATTGATGTTCCTTTTTGATTTCCACCTCCGCTGATTTCAGCATTGAATATACCTCAGGAATGGTCTTTTCCATCCCCTGCATATTGAAGTTCATCACAAAGCTCTTGTAGCTCGGTGGAAGCGACTGAAGGATTCTGTCAATGACCGCGTCATCCGGGAGATTAACTCCCAGCTGAGTCAAGCGGTTATGCAACCCAGACATTTTGAGTATGTGCTCACTGACAGAACTATTTTCCTCCATCTTACAACTGAAGAACTTGTCAGAGACTTCATATCTCTCGACCCGGGCATGAGCTTGGAAAACCATTTTCAGCTCTTCGAACATCTCATATGCTCCGTGTCTCTCAAAACTCTTTTGGAGCCCCGGTTCTAAGTTGTAAAGCATGCCGCACTGAACGAGGGAGTAATCATCAGCACGTGACTGCCAAGCGTTCATAACGTCTTGGTTCTCTAGGATGGTTGTGTCACCTAGCGGTGCTTCTAGGACATAATCTTTCTTGGCAGCTATGAGGATGATCCTCAGGTTCCGGACCCAGTCCGTATAGTTGATGCCATCATCTTTCAGCTTGGTTTTCTCTAGGAACGCGTTGAAGTTGAGGACAACGTGGGCCATTTGATCTACAAGACATATTGTAAAGATTTTAGACTAAGTTCATGATAATTAAGTTCATCTAATCAAATTATTCAATGAACTCCCACTCAGATAGACATCCCTCCAGTCATCTAAGTGAAACATGATCCGAGTTAACTAGGCCGTGTCCGATCATCACGTGAGACGAACTAATCAACATCGGTGAACATCTTCATGTTGATCGTATCTTCTATACGACTCATGCTCGACCTTTCGGTCTTCCGTGTTCCGAGGTCATGTCTGTACATGCTAGGATCGTCAAGTCAACCTAAGTGTATTGCGTGTGTAAATCTGGCTTACACCTGTTGTATTCGAACATTAGAATCTATCACACCCGATCATCACGTGGTGCTTCGAAACAACAAACCTTCGCAACGGTGCATAGTTAGGGGGAACACTTTCTTGAAATTATTATGAGGGATCATCTTATTTAAGCTACCGTCGTTCTAAGCAAATAAGATGTAAAACATGATAAACATCACATGCAATCAAATAGTGACATGATATGGCCAATATCATTTTCTCCTTTTGATCTCCATCTTCGGGGCTTCATGATCATCGTTGTCACCGGCATGACACCATGATCTCCATCATCATGATCTCCATCATCGTGTCTTCTTGAAGTTGTCACGTCATCTATTACTCCTACTACTATGGCTCACGCTTTAGCAATAAAGTAAAGTAATTACATGACGTTTATGTTGACACGCAGGTCATAAATAAATAAAGACAACTCCTATGGCTCCTGTCGGTTTTCATACTCATCGACATGCAAGTCGTGATTCCTATTACAAGAACATGATCAATCTCATACATCACATATATCATTCATCACATCCTTTTGGCCATATCACATCACACGACACATGCTGCAAAAACAAGTTAGACGTCCTCTAATTGTTGTTGCAAGTTTTTACGTGGCTGCTATAGGTTTCTAGCAAGAACGTTTCTTACCTACGCCAAAACCACAATGTGATATGCCAATTTCTATTTACCCTTCATAAGGACCCTTTTCATCGAATCCGATCCGACTAAAGTGGGAGAGACAGACACCCGCCAGCCACCTTATGCAACTAGTGCATGTCAATCCGTGGAACCAGTCTCACGTAAGCGTATGTGTAAGGTCGGTCCGGGCCGCTTCATACCACGATGCCGCCGAATCAAGATAAGACTAGTAACAGCAAGCAAATTGACAATATCCATGCCCACAACTGCTTTGTGTTCTACTCGTGCATAGAAACTACGCATAGACCTAGCTCATGATGCCACTGTTGGGGAACGTAGCAGAATTTTTAAAATTTCCTACGCATCACCAAGATCTATCTATGGAGTCATCTAGCAACGAGGGAGAGAGGAGTGCATCTACATACCCTTGTAGATCGCGCGCGGAAGCGTTCAAGAGAACGGGGTTGATGGAGTCGTACTCGTCGTGATCCAAATCACCGATGACCTAGCGCCGAACGGACGGCATCTCTGCGTTCAACACACGTACGGTTGGGAAGACGTCTCCTCCAACTTGATCCAGCAAGGGGGAAGGAGAGGTTGATGGAGATCCAGCAGCACGACGGCGTGGTGGTGGAAACTACGACGATCTCGGCAGGGCTTCGCCAAGCACTGCGAGAAGGAGAGGTGTCGCGGGAGGGAGAGGGAGAGGCCAGGGGCTAGGGTGCGGCTCCCCTCCCTCCCCCCCACTATTTATATGACCCCTAGGGGGCGCCGAACCTAGGACATCCAATCTCCAAGGGGGGCGGCGGCCATGGGGGTGGCTTGCCCCCCAAGCCAAGTGGGGCGCCCCCCCACCCCTAGGGTTTCCAACCCTAGGCGCAGGGGAGGCCCAAGGGGGGCGCACCAGCCCACTAGGGGCTGGTTCCCCTCCCACTTCAGCCCATGGGGCCCTCCGGGACAGGTAGCCCCACCCGGTGGACCCCCGGGACCCTTCCGGTGGTCCCGGTACAATACCGATTACCCCTGAAACTTTCCCGATGGCCGAAACTTGACTTCCTATATATAAATCTTCACCTCCGGACCATTCTGGAACTCCTCGTGACGTCCGGGATCTCATCCGGGACTCCGAACAACTTTCGGGTTACCGTATACTAATATCTCAACAACCCTAGCGTCACTGAACCTTAAGTGTGTAGACCCTACGGGTTCGGGAGACACGCAAACATGACCGAGATGACTCTCCGGTCAATAACCAACAACGGGATCTGGATACCCATGTTGGCTCCCACATGCTCCTCGATGATCTCATCGGATGAACCACAATGTCGAGGATTCAATCAATCCATATACAATTCCCTTTGTCAATCAGTACGTTACTTGCCCGAGACTCGATCATCGGTATCCCAATACCTCGTTCAATCTCGTTACCGGCAAGTCACTTTACTCGTATCGTAATGCATGATCCCATGATCAACCACTTGGTCACATTGAGCTCATTATGATGATGCATTACCGAGTGGGCCCAGAGATACCTCTCCGTCATACAGAGTGACAAATCCCAGTCTCGATTCGTGCCAACCCAACAGACACTTTCAGATATACCTGTAGTGTACCTTTATAGTCACCCAGTTACGTTGTGACGTTTGGCACACCCAAAGCACTCCTACGGTATCCGGGAGTTGCACAATCTCATGGTCTAAGGAAATGATACTTGACATTCGGAAAAGCTACAGCAAACGAACTACACGATCTTTGAGCTATGCTTAGGACTGGGTCTTGTCCATCACATCATTCTCCTAATGATGTGATCCCGTTATCAATGACATCCAATGTCCATAGTTAGGAAACCATGACTATCTTTTGATCAACGAGCTAGTCAACTACAGGCTCACTAGGGACGTGTTGTGGTCTATGTATTCACACATGTATTACGATTTCTGGATAACACAATTATAGCATGAACAATAGACAATTATCATGAACAAAGAAATATAATAATAACCATTTTATTATTGCCTCTAGGGCATATTTCCAACACTCTGCACTTCAGTGTCATCCCTGGATCAGTAATGCTGACACGCACAGTACTTGAAGGATTTATAACAGAGTAGCAATCACACACTTATTACAGTGAGTGTCTCAAAAGAGTACTTGTTACAGATAATATGGCTTAAGGCCATCTAATTACGATAACAGCGGAAGGCTTGGAAGATAAGTGAGTCCATCAACTCCAACGGCATCATTGAGTATAGAACCACGACCTAAAGGCACCTTAATCGTCATCTGAAAAGTCTACAACATGAATGTTGCAGCCCAAAAAGGGTCAGCACATGGAATATGCTGGCAATGTAACACGTAGAGAGTAATGAACAGAAATAGGCTATAGTACAGGCAAATATGGCTGGTGGAAAGCTCTATGGTTAAAGTTTTGCGCAAAGCCAATTTTTCCCTACTGCAAAGGAATAAATTTTATTTAACTATCATGGTAGTTGTTAAACATTGAAAGCGTTGACACCCTCTCAATCCCAATTAAACATCATTAAAACCCAACAAAATTAATTAAAGTCACATGACGAGATTCACATGAAAATCCAAGTACTAGATACTCAAGACGTCCATAACCTGGGACACGGCTAATCATGATTAGTTTAATACACTCTGCAGAGGTTTGCGCACTTTTCCCCACAAGACTCGATCTCCTCCATTGGAATTCTCGCACTACATGGTGTTTGAGAAACGGATGACCGAGACATAGTCTTTCAGAAGCGCTAGCACCTTACGATCAGGTAGACCGTTACACCTACTTTCCCCTACATCTGCTAGTCTACCACTGTAAGAGTTCGCACGACTTAATCAACTATGCTAGAGCCCATAGTAGCTTGTGGCTGCACACGGAAGTTTCTAGTATGAATAATCTCATGATCCCTTTGAGCCTGGGTGGCGGTCCATAAATAAAAACAGGCAATCGCTAGAATACCCAGGTGCCTCAATCCACCCAGATGTGTATTAAAGTTGCCACCTTAAATAAACCATTAATTAACCATCTCACATCTGTCATGGACACACTCACCCAATCCACGTCTACTAGCATAGCATGGCATAAGCAAACGTAGAAGTAACTCCCAAGGGTTTGATAATAAAATAGGTAATAGGTACTACCTCATCTACTTTCCCAAAACCCATAATTTAATTAGATCATAATCATGCAATGTTTGAGGATTGATCTAATGCAATAAAACTGGGTAGTAAGAGGTATGATCAAAGTGTTACTTGCCTTGCTGATGATCCGCGAAACCTAGATATTCGAAGTAGCAAGCAGCGCACTCCGGGTACTCTAACGCAAACAAACAAACAAGCAACGAAAGTCGAACGGCGAAAGAAACAAGCTTCGTTTACTAATCTGGATCTAAGTCAAATTTTACAGAAGTAAAAACTTGTTTGAGTTGGTTAAACGGAAAGAGGGTTTCAAGACGAAACTCTAGGCGCTTGAATCGCCTGATTCCGATAAACGAGCGAAAAGTTAAACTAAAACAAAAATCTGATCAGGAATCGCGATCAGAAATAATCGCGGAAAAATCCGAGAAAAATAAAAAACGACGAATAGACTAACGAACGAACGTTCGCTGTCTGCGGCTAAACGACGAAAACCGTTCGTTAAAACGAACGTATGGACGAACGTCCGCTATTTATCCGAACCAAAAAAAACGATCTAAACCAATCTAATAAAAAACCGAAACTACAGTTTACGAAATAAAACCGATCAGTTTTAAAAAAACTGGCGGCTACCTCGTGGAACGGGTCGGCGACAGCGGGCGGAGCGGCGGGCGGCGGTGCGGGGCGACGGATCGGCGGGCGGCGGCGCGGATCGAGGCACGACGGCGGGGCTAGGGCTGACAGGGCGGCGGCTTGGGCTGGGGCTGGCTCGGGCCTCGACCTCGCCTCTTAAAGGGGCCAGCCGGGCGGTGTCCTAGCCAGATACGGCCGAGTTAGGTCGGTTCGTTTTTTTAAATAGTTTCGCGTAGAAAAACAAACAAAAGAAATACTAAACGAACTCCAAAAATCCCGAAATAAATTTTCCCCGGCTTCTAAAATCAAGCCGGACAAGGTGAACATTTATTTGGGGCCTAAATGCAATTTTGGAAAACATGCATTTTTTCTAAATTCAAATAAAACAGCGAAAAATTCCAAAATAAAATCTTATTTGATCTTTTTATTAAATCCTCAATATTCCTTTAATTTGGAAAAGTCATTTTATTCCCTCTCACTTATTTTTATAATTGGAATTATTGAAGATAAAATAATTAAATCAAATGATCCTATTTTCAAAATTTGAGAAAACCCTATATATGAAAATAACGAAATCCCCAACTCTCTCCATGGGTCATTAAGTTGCGTAGGATTTCTAGGATCAAACCAAAATGCAAATAAGAATATGATATGCAATGATAATCTATGTATAACATTCCAAATTGAAAATTTGGGATGTTACAAACCTACCCCCCTTAAGATGAATCTCGCCCTCGAGATTCGGGTTGGCTAGAAAATAGGTGAGGGTGGTCCTTCAGCAGATCTTCCTCTCGCTCCCAGGTGGCTTCATCCTCGGTGTGGTGGCTCCACTGAACTTCACAAAACCTGATAACCTTGCTGCAGGTGACTCGGCTGACATATTCAAGAATCTTGACTGGTTTCTCCTCGTAGATCAAATCACTATCCAACTGAATCGCTTCCAGCGGCACTGTATCTCTTAGTGGTGTATCAGCCATCTCTACGTGGCACTTTTTGAACTGGGAAACGTGGAACACATCGTGAACTCCTGACAATCCTTCGGGCAACTACAACTTGTAAGAAACTTCTCCCATACGCTCTAAAACTTTGTAGGGTCCCACAAAACGTGGCGCTAATTTTCCCTTAACTCCAAAGCGCTTAACTCCTCGAAGCAGGGATACACGAAGCTAAACTCCGTCTCTGACTTGGTAAACTGCCTCCTTGCGTTTAGAATCTGCATAGCTCTTCTGCCTGGACTGGGCTACCTTGAGCCTATCGCGAATCAACTTCACTTTCTGTTCAGACTCCTTAATCAAATCTGGTCCAAACAACTGGCGATCTCCAACTTCATCCCATAACAATGGTGTTATGCACCTTCTTCCGTACAAGACTTCAAAAGGGGCCATCTTCAAACTGGATTGATAACTATTGTTGTAAGAGAACTCCGCATATGGCAAGTTGTCATCCCAACTAGATCCATAATCTAGCGCACAAGCTCTCAGCATATCCTCCAAAATCTGATTGACTCTCTCAGTCTGTCCATTGGTCTGCGGATGAAAAGCTGTACTGAACTCTAGCCTGGTACCCAAAGTTTTGTGCAACTGATTCCAGAACTTTGAGGTAAACTGGGTTCCTCTATCTGATATAATGCTCCTCGGAACTCCATGCAGACATACGATCCTGGTCATGTATATCTTTGCCAACTTAGCACTGGTGTAAGTGGTATTTACTGGGATGAAATGAGCTACCTTCGTCAAGCGATCGACTACAACCCATACCGAGTCATAGCCTGAGCAGGTCCTGGGTAATCCCGTGATAAAATCCATGCCTAGCTTATCCCACTTCCATTCGGGTATCGGCAATAGCTGTAGCAATCCTGCTGGCTTCTGATGCTCTGCCTTTACTCTCTGACACACATCACAAACGGCTACATACTCTGCAATATCATTCTTCATTCGGGTCCACCAAAAAGTGTCTTTCAAATCCAAATACATCTTGGTATTTCCTGGGTGAATCGAGTACAGCGAATCATGGGCCTCTTGCAAAATTATCTTCCTGATCTCCGGGTCATTGGGCACATAAATGCGGTCCTCAAACCATAAGGTATCATGTTCATACTCACGAAATCCTTTAGCTTTTCCGTTGCTCATTTTCTCTTTAATAGAGGCAATCTCCTTGTCGGTCTTTTGAGCTTCTCTGATCTTATCCATCAGAGTAGACTGAATCTCCAATGCTGCTACATAGCCTCTCAGAACTATCTCCGAACATGGCTCATGAAGATCCTCGGCTAACTCCTTTGGTAACTCGACGGTCTTTAGGGTGTTGACATGGCTCTTGCAGCTCAACGCATCGGCTACTACGTTAGCCTTTCCGGGATGATAATGTAATCTCATATCATAATCCTTGATGAGCTCCAACCATCTTCTTTGCCTGAGATTCAACTCCTTCTGCGTGAAGATGTACTTCAAACTCTTGTGATCCGTGTACACCTCACAATGGTTCCAATGAGAAAATGTCTCCAAGTCTTCAATGCATGCACTACAGCTGCTAACTCCAAATCATGTGTAGCATAATTCAACTCATGGGGCTTAAGCTATCATGAAGCATATGAAACAACTCTTCCCTCCTGCATAAGCACTGCTCCGAGTCCTCGACGTGAAGCGTCGCAATACACCTCATAATCCTTGCACTGATCTGGCAGAATCAACACGGGCGAGGTAACCAAACGTTTCTTCAACTCCTAGAAACTGGCCTCACATTCCTCAGTCCAATTGAACTTGGTATCCTTCTTCAAAAACTCCATCATAGGTTTTCCAATCTTCGAGAAATTTTCAATGAACCTCCGGTAGTATCCTGTGAGTCCAAGAAAACTCCGGATCTCTCCAACTGTTGTTGGAGCTTCCCAATTTGTCACAGTGACAACTTTGGTGGGATCTACTGCTATTCCTTCTCCGGATATAACATGTCCAAGGAATCCAACTTACTTCAACCAAAACTCACATTTGCTAAACTTGGCGTATAACTGATGTTCTTTGAGCTTACCAAGTACCAGACGCAAATGTTTTTTATGTTCTTCTTCATTCTTCGAGTAGACCAGAATATCATGAATGAATACTACGAAGAACTTATCCAAAAACTCCATAAACACTTCGTTCATCATGTTCATTAAATAAGCAGGTGCGTTAGGCAGACCAAATGACATAACGGTATACTCATACGGCCCATACCTTGTGGTAAAAGCTGTCTTAGGTATGTCCTACTCTCGAATCTTCAACTGGTGGTATCCTGATCACAAATCGATCTTGGAAAATACCTTAGCTCCTTGCAATTGGTCAAACAAATCATTGATCATCGGCAGTGGGTACTTATTCTTGATCGTCACTTCATTAAATCCTCGATAATCAACAACCATCCTTAACGATCCATCCTTCTTTTCCACTAGAAGTACTTGTGCTCCCCAAGGTGACGAACTTGGGCGAATATATCCCTTATCCAGTAACTCCTTAATCTGCTTCTTAATCTCCTCCAAATCCTTTGCAGGCATTCTATACGGTGTCTTAGATATTGGTCCTATGCCTGGCAAAAGCTTGATCAAAAACTCAATGTCTCTATCCGGTGGCATGCTGGGCAATTCTTCTGGAAATACATCCGGAAAATCCTTTACCACCGGTACTTCCTCCTGTACAACTCCTGATAGGGAATTTACTTGTGTCCTCTTCGGCTCATGCCGTGACACATACTTGATCCTTCTTCCTTCTGGAGTGGTAAGCAAAATCGACTTACTAGCGCAATCTATGTTTCCTCCATACATCGATAGCCAATCCATACCCAGAATTACATCCAAACCTTGCGATTCCAAAATGATTAAATCCAATGGAAACACATGCCTACCTATACTCAATGGCACTTGAAAAAAATCATTTACTGGCCATATACTCCGCTCCTGGTGAGCTTACTAACCTAGGTGTTCTAAGAACCTTGGTGGGCAATTTATACTTATCCATGAATCCGCTTGATATGTATGAATGCGATGCACCAGTATCGAAAAGAACGATTGCAGTAAATGACTTAACCAAAAACTTACCTATTATTGCATCTGGCTGGGCTTCAACCTCCTCCACGTTAACGTGGTTCACCTGTCCCCTGTTGAAAGGGTTCGGCTTCTTCCCAGAGCTTGCATTGCCATTTCCATTCTGGGTTTCAGGACATTCATTGGCATAATGTACGATCTTCTGACACTTATAACAAGTGACTTAGCTCAGGTCTCTCTTGGCTGGGGTTGATGGGTTGGTACGGTTCTGACCGTTGCTTCCCCCATTCCCATTACCGTTCTTGGGGCCATTATGATTATGCGAACTTCCTCCTCCATGGGTATGCTGAAAATGTCCTCCTGATTTCGGGGTAAAATGTGGCTTCTGCTGAGCTCCTGAATTGTATTTCCCTTGTCCATACTTCCTCTTGCGGTTCTCAATCTGCTTCTGCTTCCCTTCAATCATAAGAGCTCGATCTACCAGTTCCTGGTAGTTGTTGAAAGTTGCTACCATCAACTTCATGCTCAACTCATCATTCAGTCCTTTCAGAAACTTCTCCTTCTTAGCTGCATCCGTAGCAACGTCATCCGGGGCATAACGTGCTAACATACTAAAGTCATCCACGTATTGGCCAACTGTCCGTCCTCCTTGGCGCAAGTTGCAAAACTCACGCTTCTTCATGGCCATAGCTCCTGTGAAAACATGGGCAGTACGGAAAGCCTGCTGAAATTGGTCCCATGTCACCGTGGCTATAGGGTAGGTGACAGTGTAATTCTCCCACCATGATGCTACTATTCCATCCAACTGATGTGCGGCAAAATGCACCTTCTCAGCGTCAGTACATCCTGTAGTGGTTAACTCCCTTCCAATCTTGCGGAGCCAATCATCTGCTACTATAGGCTCGGTGCTACTAGAGAACACTGGTGGATTCAGTCTAAGGAAACGGGTTAAGTGATCAATAGGTGGTGGTGGTGGTGGGTCGTTGTTGTTGTTGTTCCCCTGATTCTGATTCTGGACTAGCAACTGCATCAACGCATTCTGCTGCTGGATCAACTGAGTGAGCTCCGGTGGAAATGCAAATCCATTGTCACATTTCGGAGGCATCTGATGGGTTTAGAGGGGAGATATTAGAATAGAATGAGGTCTAATGAGAAAGCACTGCCCATATGCACATGAGACAAACACAAACATTTCACTCAATCAAGTCATACAATCGGTCTAACTATCGCAAAAGTGCTTGGACTACTCTATTTACATGGTGGAATACTACTACTGATGTGGTGGTCTACTAGAAATATTCCTCGGTTGCAGACTCCATGATATCTGCTCCAGCTTCGTCTTCAAAGTCATCATCGCTCAGGTCAGAGTCGGTGTCGTCGATGATGATGTAGTCTTCCGGGCGAATCTCCTTGGGTTCTTCGTCTTCTTCTACTGGTGTGGGGTCTCCCATGAATATTCTGATCTTCTTAATCAGGTCGTCATTCTTCTCCACTAGTACGACGATTTCCTCCTCATAATCTTCACGTTTAGCCTTGAGTTCTTCCTCCAGTTCCGTGATTCTTGTCATCGCCTTCTTCAGATCTATCATGCCTGCGCACATCTGGTTCTCCTAATGTCAAATGTGCTGGTTTAACTCCTGGATAAAAGCTGCGATTGATCTATCCTTCTTGGTGCTGACCATTTCCCAGTGCTCATCTCGGCACCCACAAATCTGGTAGATAGTACCCTTGAGATCATTGCGGTAAACTTCTCCAATACGTCCCATGGCGATGTGGGCTGCCATGCTCTTTCCAAGACTCCAGGTTGGTGCATCAAAGGAAAACTCTATGGGCTCGATGACTGGTGCGAACATCCTTCCTGGAACTTGAACTTGAATCATATAGCGCTCCTCCTCGGGTAAAGTGGCGTTGTAGGTCCCGGTGAAACTTGGTACTCCGATGTTCAGGTACTTAGTGACTTCCTTCAGATGGCGTCCAAAGGGTGTATCTTCATCTGGTTGCGTGAACTTGTTCCTTGCATCCACCATCCAAAAAGAGTAGAAAAGATGAGGAGTCAAAAATGAGAAGAGTGAGTAGTGATCTAGGGCTTTAGCTTAGTGGTCGTGTCCTATAGTCAGCATGTGCTCTGATACCATCTTGTAGCGACCAGACCTCAAACGGTCTGATCTCTATGCTTCAGTGTCATCCCTGGATCAGTAATGCTGACACGCACAGTACTTGAAGGATTTATAATAGAGTAGCAATCACACACTTATTACAATGAGTGTCTCAAAAGATAACTTGTTACAAATAATATGGCTTAAGGCCATCTAATTATGATAACAGTGGAAGGCTTGGAAGATAAGTGAGTCCATCAACTCCAACGGCATCATTGAGTATAGAACCACGACCTAAAGGCACCTTAATCGTCATCTGAAAAGTCTACAACATGAATGTTGCAGCCCAAAAAGGGTCAGCACATGGAATATGCTGGCAATGTAACACGTAGAGAGTAATGAACAGAAATAGGCTATAGTACAGGCAAATATGGCTGGTGGAAAGCTCTATGGTTAAAGTTTTGCGCAAAGCCAATTTTTCCCTACTGCAAAGGAATAAATTTTATTTAACTATCATGGTAGTTGTTAAACATTGAAAGCGTTGACACCCTCTCAATCACAATTAAACATCATCATTAAAACCCAACAAAATTAAATAAAGTCACATGACGAGATTCACATGAAAATCCAAGTACTAGATACTCAAGACGTCCATAACCGGGGACACGGCTAATCATGATTAGTTTAATACACACTATAGAGGTTTGCGCACTTTTCCCCACAAGACTCGATCTCCTCCGTTGGGATTCTCGCACTACATGGTGTTTGAGAAACGGATGACCGAGACATAGTCTTACATAAGCACTAGCACCTTACGATCGGGTAGACCGTTACACCTACTTTCCCCTACATCTGCTAGTCTACCACTGTAAGAGTTCGCACGACTTAATCAACTATGCTAGAGCCCATAGTAGCTTGTGGCTGCACACGGAAGTTTCTAGTATGAATAATCTCATGATCCCTTTGAGCCTAGGTGGCGGTCCATAAAGAAAAACAGGCAATCGCTGGAATACCCAGGTGCCTCAATCCACCTAGATGTGTATTAAAGTTGCCACCTTAAATAAACCATTAATTAACCATCTCACATCTATCATGGATACACTCACCCAATCCACGTATACTAGAATAGCATGGCATAAGCAAACGTAGAAGTAACTCCCAAGGGTTTGATAATAAAACAGGTAATAGGTACTACCTCATCTACTTTCCTAAAACCCACAATTTAATTAGATCATAATCATGCAATGTTTGAGGATTGATCTAATGCAATAAAACTGGGTAGTAAGAGGTATGATCAAAGTGTTACTTGCCTTGCTGATGATCCGCGAAACCTAGATATTCGAAGTAGCAAGCGGCGCACTCCGGGTACTCTAACGCAAACAAACAAACAAGCACACAATAAGCACTTATCTAATGCACAGGTAAAACTCAAATAAGAGATCTAACCGGAAAGTTCAACTTAAGAACTTCGGTTAGCAAAAAGAATCAAATCAAACGAAGCAACGAAAGTCAAACGGCGAAAGAAGCAAGGTTCATTTACTAATCTGGATCTAAGTCAAATTTTACAGAAGCAAAAACTTGTTTGAGTTGGTTAAACGGAAAGAGGGTTTTGAGGCGAAACTCTAGGCGCTTGAATCGCTTGATTCCGATAAACGAGCGAAAAGTTAAACTAAAACGAAAATCGGATCAGGAATCGCGATCAGAAATAATCGCGGAAAAATCCGAGAAAAATAAAAAACGACGAACAGGCTAACGAACGAACGTTCTCTGTCTGTGGCTAAACGACGAAAACCGTTCCTTAAAATTAACGTACGGACGAACGTCCGCTATTTAACCGATCCGAAAAACAACCGATCTAACAAAAAAACTGTGGCGACCCGACCCGAATGGATCAAGTCTACTGTGCTCCGGTGTCATCCCTGGATCAGTAATGCTGACACCACACAGTACATCGAAGGATCTATAGCAGAGTGGCAATCACGCACTTATTACATCGTTGTCTCAAAGAGAACTTATTACAATAAATATGGCTTAAGGCCATCTAATAACGATAACAGCGGAAGACTCGGAAGATAAATGGGTCCATCAACTCCAACGGCATCACTGAGTATAGAACCACGACCTAAAAGCACCTTACTCGTTGTCTAAAAAGTCTGCAACATGAGAAGTTGCAGCCCGAAAACGGGTCAGCACATGGAATATGCTGGCAATGTAACACATAGAGAGTAATGGAATGAAACAGCTATACTATATGCATATATGGCTGGTGGAAAGCTCTATGGTTACAGTTTTGCGTAAAGCCAGTTTTTCCCTACTGCAAAGGAATAAATTTATTTAACTATCATGGTAGTTGTTAACATCGAGAATGGTTGACAGCATTCCGATCCCAATTAAGTCAACAATTAAAACCCAACAACATTAATTATAAGTAACGTGATGAGATTCACATGATATTCAAGTACTAGATACTCAAGTTGTCCATAACCGGGGACACGGCTAATCATGATTAGTTTGTACACTCTGCAGAGGTTTGCGCACTTTTCCCCACAAGACTCGATCGCCTCCGTTTGGTTTCTCGCACTACAGGGTGTTTGAGAAGACGGATGACCGAGACATAGTATTTCAGAAGCGCTAGCACCTTACGATCGGGTAGACCGTACCACCTACATCCCCTACATATGCTAGTCTACCACTGTAAGAGTTCGCACAACTTAGTCAACTATGCCAGAGCCCATAATGGCTTGTGGCTGCACACGGAAGTTACTAGCATGAATGATCTTATGATCCCTTTGAGCCTGGGTGGCGGTCCGAAATAAAAACAGGCAAGTCCTGATAGACATCAGGTGCCTCAATCCACCCAGATGTGTGTTTAAGTTGCCACCTTAGATAAACCATTAAAATTAACAAACTCACATCTTTCATGGATATCACTCACCCAATCCACGTCTACTAGCATAGCATGGCATAATAAGCAAACGTAGAAGTAACTCCCAAATGTTTCATAATAATACAGGTAATAGGTACTACCTCATCTACTTCCCATCCCACAATTTAATTAGATCCTAATCATGCAATGTGAGAGGATTGATCTAATGCAATAAAACTGGGTTGTAGAAAATGTATGATCAAAGTGTTACTTGCTTTGCTGAGAATCCGCGAGTCCTAGGGTTTCGAAGTAACAAGCGGCGCAATCCGGGTGATCTATCGCAGACAAACAACAAGCACACAATAAGTACTCATCTAATGCACAGGAAAAACTCGAACAAGAGAACGAACCAGAAAGTTCAAGTTAAGAACTCCGGTTGCAAAGAAAGAATGAACCGAACAAAGAAACGGAAAACAAATGGCGGAAAAAAACAACTCGGTTCTAGCAGGTTGAAACTAGGTCAAATTTTATTGTGGCAAAAAACTTGTTCAAGTCGATTAGTCGGAACGGCGGTTTCGAAACGAAACTCCTGGCGCTTGAATCACCTGATTCCGATAAACGAGCGAGAAGAAAGACTAGAACAAAGATCGGATCTGAGATCACAATCCCGGAATAAATCCGACGAAAAGAAAGAGATGAACGGTTAAACGAACGGACGTTCGTTAACCGGGAATAATCGGTGATCACGTTCGTTGAGACGAACGGTCCGAAAGAAGAACGAAAACCGATCTAGGGTTTTGGAAAAGAAACCGAAAAGAAAAACCGGAAAGAAAATGGAACAGAAACGGAACGGTTCTTTTAAGAAAAACCGAACCGAGGCGAGGAGAAAGAGAGAGGCGCGGCGCGGGGCTACCTCCGGCGAGGCGGAACTCCGGCGGCGGCGGGGCAAGGGCGGCGGCGGCAGCTAGGCGGCGGCGGCGCTAGGGCGGCGGCGGCGGCTAGGCGGCAGCGGGGCTGCGGCTTGGGCGCGGGTGGCGGCTTGGGGAGGAGAGGGAGGGTGTTGGGTATTTATATAGGAGGGGGGGCTAGAGACTTGGGGAAGGGGGCAAGGGGAGGCGGCGGCGGCTGGAGTCCCACTGGGACTCGGCCTGGCGGCGGGGCTGGCGGCTGGCGCGCGCGGCTGGGCCGGCCTTGGCCCAGGCGGCTGGGCCTGCGTCCCTTCTTTTTTTTAAATCGGTTATGCGTGCAGAAAAACAAAAGAAAGAAAATCTAAACGAACTCCAAAATTCCTAAAGTAAATTTTCCCCGACTCCTAAAAATGAGTCGAACAAAATGAACTTTTCTCCGGGCCTAAAATGCAATTTTTGAAAATGCGCATTTTTCCCTATCCAAATAAAAAGCAAACAAAACTCCGGAAAAACCAAAATTTGATTTATTCATTAGATCTTCATTTTTCCTAACTTTGGGAAAGTCATATTATTCCCTCTCTCATTTTTTTGATATTGGAAAAATAATTGAAGATGAAGTAAATAAATCAACTGATCCCCTTTTCAAAATTTGAGAAAACTCAAATATGAAAATAACGAAATCTGCAAGTCTCTCTGAAGGTCCTTGAGTTGCGTGAAATTTCTAGGATCAACCAAAATGCATGAAAATATGATATGCATGATGATCTAGTGTATAACATTCCAAATTGCAAATTTGGGATGTTACAAACCTACCCCCTTAAAATGAATCTCGCCCTCGAGATTCGGGTTGGCTAGAAAATAGGTGAGGGTGGTCCTTGAGCAAATCTTCTTCTCTTTCCCAGGTGGCTTCATCCTCTGAGTGGTGGTTCTACTGAACTTTGCAAAACTTGATAACCTTGCTTCGGGTAACTCTGCTGGCATAATCGAGAATCTTGACTGGCTTCTCCTCATACGTTAAGTCGTCCTTCAACTGAATCGCTTCGAGTGGCACGGTATCTCTTAGCGGTACCTCCGCCATCTCGGCATGACATTTCTTCAGCTGAGAAACATGGAATACATCATGAACTCCTGACAGCTCCTCTGGTAATTCCAACTTATAAGCGACTTCTCCCATACGTTGCAAGATCTTGTACGGTCCAACGAAACACGGTGCTAACTTTCCCTTAACTCCAAAGCGCTTAACTCCTCGAAGTGGGGATACTCGGAGATAAACTCTGTCTCCGGTTTCGTAGACTGTCTCCTTGCGTTTAGAATCCGCGTAGCTCTTCTGCCTGGACTGGGCTACCTTGAGCCTATCGCGAATCAACTTAACTTTCTGTTCAGACTCCGTAATCAAATCTGGTCCAAAGAATTGACGGTCTCCAACTTCGTCCCATGACAACGGTGTCCTGCACCTCCTTCCGTATAAAGCTTCGAAAGGTGCCATCTTCAAACTGGTTTGGTAACTGTTGTTATAAGAAAACTCCGCATACGACAAGTTATCGTCCCAACTAGATCCATAATCTAGTGCACAAGCTCTCATCATATCTTCCAAAATCTGATTGACTCTCTCGGTCTGTCCATCCGTCTGTGGGTGAAAAGCTGTGCTGAACTCTAGTCTGGTTCCTAAAGTTTCATGAAACTGATTCCAAAACTTTGAGGTAAATTGGGTTCCTCTATCTGATACGATACTCCTCGGAACTCCATGCAAACAAATGATCCTAGTCATGTATATCTTCGCCAACTTAGCACTGGTGTAAGTGGTCTTAACTGGAATAAAATGTGCTACCTTCGTCAAACGATCAACTACTACCCATATCGAGTCATAGCCTGAACGAGTCCTTGGTAATCCCATGATAAAATCCATGCCTATCTTATCCCACTTCCATTCGGGTATCGGCAATGGTTGTAACAATCCTGCTGGCTTCTGATGCTCTGCCTTTACTCTCTGACATACGTCACAAACTGCTACATATGCTGCAATATCCTTCTTCATTCCGGTCCACCAGAATGTTTCCTTCAAATCCAAATACATCTTGGTATTCCCTGGGTGAATCGAATATGGTGAATCATGTGCCTCGTGCAAAATCAACTTCCTGATCTCCGGGTCATTGGGCACATAAACACGGTCCTCAAACCATAAGGTATCGTGCTCATCCTCACGAAATCCCTTTGCTTTTCCTTCGCTCAATTTCTCTTTTATAGCAGCAATCTCCTTGTCAGATTTCTGAGCTTCTCTGATCTTATCCATCAATGTTGAATGAATCTCCAATGTTGCTACATAGCCTCTCGGAACTATTTCCAAACATAGCTCACGAAGGTTTTTTGCTAACTCCTTTGGTACTTCTCCCGTCACTAGGGTGTTGACATGGCTCTTACGGCTCAATGTGTTAGCTACCACATTAGCTTTTCCGGGATGGTAATGCAATCTCATGTCATAATCCTTGATGAGCTCCAACCATCTCCTTTGTCTGAGGTTCAACTCCTTCTGCGTGAAAATGTACTTCAAACTCTTGTGATCCGTGTACACCTCACAATGATTTCCAATGAGGAAATGTCTCCACATTTTCAATGCATGCACTACGGCTGCTAACTCCAAATCATGCGTGGAATAATTCAACTCATGAGGCTTCAATTGTCGTGAAGCATACGAAACAACTCTTCCTTCCTGCATAAGCACTGCTCCAAGTCCTCGACGTGAAGTGTCGCAATACACCTCATAATCCTTGGTCTGATCTGGCAAAATCAATACTGGTGAGGTAACCAAGCGTTTCTTCAATTCCTGGAAACTAGCCTCACACTCCTCAGTCCAATTGAACTTAGTATCCTTCTTCAACAATTCAGTCATAGGCTTTGCAATCTTTGAAAAGTTCGCAATGAATCTCCGGTAGTATCCTGCGAGTCCAAGAAAACTCCAGATCTCTCCAACTGTTGTTGGTGCTTCCCATTCGGTTACGGTCTCAACCTTTGTGGGGTCAACTGCTATACCTTCTCCGGATATAACGTGTCCGAGGAATCCAACTTCCTTCAACCAAAACTCACATTTGCTGAATTTGGCGTATAACTGATGTTCCCTTAGTTTCTCCAAAACCAAACGCAAATGTTCCTTATGCTCCTCTTCATTCTTTGAATAAACCAGGATGTCATCAATGAACACTACGACGAACTTATCCAAAAACTCCATAAACACTTTGTTCATCAGGTTCGTAAAATAGGTAGGTGCGTTAGTCAATCCAAATGACATAATGGTATACTCATACAGTCCATATCTCGTGGTGAATGCTGTCTTAGGTATGTCCTGCTCCGGAATCTTCAATTGATGGTACCCTGATCGCAAATCGATCTTAGAAAAACACTTTAGCTCCTTGCAATCGATCAAACAGATCATTAATCATTGGCAGTGGGTACTTATTCTTGATGGTTACTTCATTCAATCCTCGATAATCAACAACCATCCTTAATGATCCATCCTTCTTTTCCACTAGAAGTACGGGTGATCCCCAAGGCGAAGAACTTGGGCGAATGTAACCTTTATCCAATAACTCCTTAATCTGATTCTTAATTTCCACCAAATCCTTTGCTGGCATCCAGTACGGTTGCTTCGATATTGGGCCTGTACCTGGAAATAACTCAATCAAAAACTCAATGTCTCTATCCGGTGGCATTCCTGGCAATTCCTCCGGAAATACATCAGGGTAATCCTTCACCACTGGTACTTCCTCCTACATGACTCCTGTTAGGCAGTTTACTTGTGTCCTGTTTGGCACATGCCGGGATACATACTTGATCCTTCTTCCTTCTGGTGTGGTAAGCAAAATTGACTTACTAGCGCATTCAATGTTTCCTTCATACTTTGATAACCAATCCATGCCTAATATCACATCCAATCCTTGAGATTCCAATACTATTAGGTCTGAGGGAAACACATAGTTACCAATCCTTAATGGTAACCGATCACACCATCGTCTAGCCATAAACTCCGCTCCTGGTGAGCTTACTAACATGGCTGACCTAAGGGCTTGGGTTGGCAGGTTATATTTATCCACAAATCCCCTTGATATGTATGAATGCGATGCACCAGTATCAAAAAGTACGAGTGCGGTAAATGACTTAACCAGAAACTTACGATTACTGCATCAGGCTGATCTTCAACCTCCTCCACATTAACGTGGTTCACCTGTCCCCTGTTGAAAGGGTTCGGCTTCTTCCCAGAGCTTCCATTGCCATTTCCATTCTGGCCTTCAGGACATTCATTGGCATAATGTCCGGTCTTGGAACACTTGAAATAAGTGACTTGGCTCAGGTCTCTCTTGGTTGGGGTCGATGGGGTGGTCCGGTTCTGGCCGTTGCTTCCTCCATTCCCATTACCATTCTTGTGGCCATTATGGTTGTGCAAGCTACCTCCTCCATGGGTGTGCTGAAACTGAAATCCCGGTTTAGGGGCAAAACGGGGCTTCTACTGGGCTCTAGAGTTATACTTCCCCTGTCCATACTTCCTCTTACGGTTCTCAATCTGCTGTTGCTTTCCTTCAATCATGATGGCGCGATCTACCAACTCCTGGTAGTTGTTGAAACTTGCTACCATCAACTGCATGCTTAGCTCATCATTCAGTCCTTCCAAAAACTTCTCCTGCTTAGCTGCATCCGTAGCAACGTCATCTGGGGCATAACGTGCTAACTTGTTGAAGTCGTCAACGTACTGGCCAACGGTCCTTCCTCCTTGGCGTAAGTTGCGAAACTCACGCTTCTTCATGGCCATAGCTCGTGCTGAAACATGAGCAGTGCAGAAAGCTTGCTGAAACTGATGCCATGTGACAGTGTCAACTGGGAAAGTGGCTGTGAAATTCTCCCACCATGCTGCCGCGGTTCCGTCAAGCTGGTGAGCGGCAAACTTCACTTTCTCACCATCCGTGCATCCTGCAGTGGTCAACTCCCTTCCTATCTTGCGGAGCCAATCGTCTGCTACTATCGGCTCGGTGCTACTGGAAAACACCGGCGGATTCAGCCTAAGAAAACGGGCTAAGTGGTCAACAGGTGGCGGTGGTGGTGGTGGGTTGTTGTTGTTGTTCTGCTGGTTCTGGACTAACATTTGCATCAATTGATTCTGCTGCTGGATCAACTGAGTGAGCTCCGGTGGGAATCCATTGTCACGTCTCGGAGGCATCTGAGGGTTTTAGAAGAGACGAGAATTAAGAATAGAGTGAGGTCTAAAGGGAAAACATTACCCCAATGCACATGAGCAAATGCACACAAAAATCACTTCATTCAATCAAACAAGGGCTTACAAACGGTCTAACTATCGCAATAGTGCTCGAACTATTGTGTTTACATGGGGGAATACTACTACTATCTGGTGGTCATCTAGAAATTTGAACCGGTGGAAGACTCCATGATATCTGCTCCAGCTTCGTCTTCAAAGTCGGGTTCACTTGGATCCGAATCGGTGTCGTCGATGATGATGTAGTTGTCCGGACATGCGACGTACTCGTCTTCCTCCTTGGATGCTAACTTCCTCTTGAGTTATTCAATCTCCTGCTTAAGATCGCCATTGTGTCTCGCTAGAGCTACGATCTCGTCCATGTAGTCCTTGCGTGTAGACTTCAGTTCTCCTTCTAGCTCGATGATCCTTGCCTTCGCATTCTTCAACTCTATCATATCATTGCACATCTGGTTCTCGTGGCGTCGAATGTGCTGGTTTAACTCCTGGATGAAAGATGCAATGGATCTATCCTTCTTGGTGCTGACTAACTCCCATTGTTCATCTCGGCGTCCGCAAATCTGGTAGATAGTGTCCTTGAGGTCTTCTTGATAAACTTCTCCAATGCATCCCATGGTGATATGAGCTACCATGCTCCTTCCCAGACTCTAGGTTGGTGCATTGAAAACACTATCTATAGGCTTCGTGATTGGCGCGAATGTCCTTCCCGGAACATGAGCTTGAATCTTCCAGCGCTCCTCTTCAGGCAAAGTGGCGTTGAAGGTTCCCGTGAAGCTTGGTAATCCGATATTCAGGTACTTGGTGACTTCCTTCAGGTGAAATCCAAATGGTGTGCCTTCATCCGGTTGAGCGTACTTAATCTTCGCGTTCGTCATCCTAAAAGACTAGAAAAGATGAGGAGTTAGAAAATGAGAAGAGAATGGTGATCTATGGCTTTAACTTAGTGGTCGTGTCCTACAGTCAGCGTGTGCTCTGATACCATCTCTGTGGCGACCCGACCCAAATGGATCAAGTCTACTGTGCTCCGGTGTCATCCCTGGATCAGTAATGCTGACACCACACAGTACATCGAAGGATTTATAGAGAGTGGCAATCACACACTTATTACATCGTTGTCTCAAAGAGAACTTATTACAATAAATATGGCTTAAGCCCATCTAATAACGATAACAGCGGAAGACTCGGAAGATAAATGGGTCCATCAACTCCAACGGCATCACTGAGTATAGAACCACGACCTAAAAGCACCTTACTCGTCGTCTGAAAACTCTGCAACATGAGAAGTTGCAGCCCGAAAACGGGTCAGCACATGGAATATGCTGGCAATGTAACACATAGAGAGTAATGGAATGAAACAGCTATACTATATGCATATATGGCTGGTGGAAAGCTCTATGGTTACAGTTTTGCGTAAAGCCAGTTTTTCCCTACTGCAAAGGAATAAATTTATTTAACTATCATGGTAGTTGTTAACATCGAGAATGGTTGACAGCATTCCGATCCCAATTAAGTCAACAATTAAAACCCAACAACATTAATTATAAGTAACGTGATGAGATTCACATGATATTCAAGTACTAGATACTCAAGTTGTCCATAACCGGGGACACGGCTAATCATGATTAGTTTGTACACTCTGCAGAGGTTTGCGCACTTTTCCCCACAAGACTCGATCGCCTCCGTTTGGTTTCTCGCACTACAGGGTGTTTGAGAAGACGGATGACCGAGACATAGTATTTCAAAAGCGCTAGCACCTTACGATCGGGTAGACCGTACCACCTACATCCCCTACATATGCTAGTCTACCACTGTAAGAGTTCGCACAACTTAGTCAACTATGCCAGAGCCCATAATGGCTTGTGGCTGCACACGGAAGTTACTAGCATGAATGATCTTATGATCCCTTTGAGCCTGGGTGGCGGTCCGAAATAAAAACAGGCAAGTCCTGATAGACATCAGGTGCCTCAATCCACCCAGATGTGTGTTTAAGTTGCCACCTTAGATAAACCATTAAAATTAACAAACTCACATCTGTCATGGATATCACTCACCCAATCCACGTCTACTAGCATAGCATGGCATAATAAGGAAACGTAGAAGTAACTCCCAAATGTTTCATAATAATACAGGTAATAGGTACTACCTCATCTACTTCCCATCCCACAATTTAATTAGATCCTAATCATGCAATGTGAGAGGATTGATCTAATGCAATAAAACTGGGTTGTATAAAAGGTATGATCAAAGTGTTACTTGCCTTGCTGAGAATCCGCGAGTCCTAGGGTTTCGAAGTAACAAGCGGCGCAATCCGGGTGATCTATCGTAGACAAACAACAAGCACACAATAAGTACTCATCTAATGCACAGGAAAAACTCGAACAAGAGAACGAACCAGAAAGTTCAACTTAAGAACTCCGGTTGCAAAGAAAGAACGAACCGAACAAAGAAACGGAAAACAAACGGCGGAAAAAAAACAACTCGGTTCTAGCAGGTTGAAACTAGGTCAAATTTTATTGTGGCAAAAACTTGTTCAAGTTGATTAGTCGGAATGGCGGTTTTGAAACGAAACTCCAGGCGCTTGAATCACCTGATTCCGATAAACGAGCGAGAAGAAAGACTAGAACGAAGATCGGATCTGAGATCACGATCGCGGAATAAATCCGACGAAAAGAAAGAGATGAACGGTTAAACGAAAGGATGTTTGTTAACCGGGAATAATCGGTGATCACGTTTGTTGAGACGAACGGTCCGAAAGAAGAATGAAAACCGATCTAGGGTTTCGGAAAAGAAACCGAAAAGAAAAACCGGAAAGAAAACAGAAAAGAAACGAAACTGTTCTTTTAAGAAAAACCGAACCGAGGCGAGGAGAAAGAGAGAGGCGCGGCGCGGGGCTACCTCCGGCGAGGCGGAACTCCGGCTGCGGCGGGGAAAGGGCGGTGGTGGCGGCTAGGCGGCGGCGGCGCTAGGGCGGCGGCGGCTAGGCGGCGGCGGGGCTGCGGCTTGGGCGCGGGTGGCGGCTTGGGGAGGAGAGGGGGGGTGTTGGGTATTTATATAGGAGGGGGGGCTAGAGACGTGGGGAAGGGGGCAAGGGGAGGCGGCGGCGGCTGGAATCCCGCTGGGACTTGGCCTGGCGGCGGGGCTGGCGGCTGGCGCGCGCGGCTGGGCCAGCCTTGGCCCAGGCGGCTGGGCCTGCGTCCCTTTTTTTTAAATCGGTTACGCGCGCAGAAAAACAAAAGAAAGAAAATCTAAACGAACTCCAAAATTCCTAAAGTAAATTTTCCCCGACTCCTAAAATGAGTCGAACAAAATGAACTTTTCTCCGGGCCTAAAATGCAATTTTTGAAAACGCGCATTTTTCCCTATCCATATAAAAAGCAAACAAAACTCCGGTAAAACCAAAATTTGATTTATTCATTAGATCTTCATTTTTCCTAACTTTGGGAAAGTCATATTATTCCCTCTCTCATTTTTTTTGATATTGGAAAAATAATTGAAGATGAAGTAAATAAATCAAATGATCCCCTTTTCAAAATTTGAGAAAACTCAAATATGAAAATAACGAAATCTCCAACTCTCTCTGAAGGTCCTTGAGTTGCGTGAAATTTCTAGGATCAACCAAGATGCATGAAAATATGATATGCATGATGATCTAGTGTATAACATTCCAAATTGCAAATTTGGGATGTTACAAAATCCGAAACTAGGGTTTACAAAATAAAACCGATCGGTTTTAAAAAAATCGGCGGCTACCTCGTGGAACGGGTCGGCGGTGGCGTGCGGATTGGCGGGCGGCGGCACGGTGCGGGGCGGCGGATCAGTAGGCGGCGGCGCAGATCGAGGTGCGGCGGTGGGGCTAGGGCTGACGGGGCGGCGGCTTGGGCTGGGGCTGGCTCGGGGCTCGGCCTCGCCTCTTAAAGGGGCCAGCCGGGCAGTGTCCTAGCTGGATACGGCCCGGTTAGGTCGGTTCGTTTTTTTAAATAGTTTTGCACAGAAAAACAAACAAAAGAAATACTAAACGGACTCTAAAATTCCTAAAATAAATTTTCCCCGACTTCTGAAATCAAGTATTTGGGGCCTAAATGCAATTTTGAAAAACGCGCAATTTTGCTAAATTCAAATAAAACTGCGAAAAACTCCAAAATAAAATTTTATTTGATCTTTTTATTAAATCCTCAATATTCCTTTAATTTGGGAAAGTCATTTTATTCCCTCTCACTTATTTTTATAATTGGAATTATTGAAGATAAAATAATTAAATAAAATGATCATATTTTCAAAATTTGAGAAAACCCCAAATATGAAAATAACGAAATACCCAACTCTCTCCATGGGTCCTTGAGTTGTGTAGGATTTCTAGGATCAAACCAAAATGCAAATAAAAATATGATATGCAATGATGATCTATGTATAACATTCCAAATTTAAAATTTGGGATGTTACAGTGTTGTAGGCTAGGTTTGCAAGATAATAAAGAGCATGTAAATAAAAGCTAGGGGCTATTTAGATAAAGACACAACTAAATTAGTTTCAGTAGAGAGCTTTTTGTCACGAGAAAGTTATGTGTCCCTAGACAATCGATAACTAGACCGGCATAAGCTAACATACTTTCTCTTCTTGGATCATATGCACTTATGATTCGAACTCTAGCAAGAATCCGCAACTACTAAAGATCATTAAGGTAAAACCTAACCATATCATTATAAGGCATCAAGTCCTCTTTACTCTCATACGCAAACAACCTACTTACTCGGGTCTGTGCTTCTGTCACTCACGCCACCCACCATAAGCAAATCATGAACATATTGCAAACCCTACAATGGGGATCCCTCACGCTTGCGCGACGAGGAGAGCACCATAGGACAGCACCAATAATAAAAACATGCAACTCAAACCAATCATGATCATTAATTACCCATAGGACAAAACGAGTCTACTCAAACATCATAGGATAGCCATACATCATTCGGAAATAATATATAGCGTCGAACACCATGTTTAAGTAGAGATTACAGCGGGTAAAAGAGGGGTTACACCGCTGCATAGAGGGGGGGAAGAGTTGGTGAAGACGGTGGTGAAGTTGTTGGTGTCGATCGTTGTCACGATGATGGCCCCGACGGCATTTCGGCGCCACCGGGAGAGAGGGGGAGAGAGCCCCCCTTCTTCTTCTTCTTCCTTGACCTTCCCCCTAGATGGGAGAAGGGTTTCCCCTCTGGCCCATGCCCTCCATGGTGGCAGAGGGGCGAGATCCCCTCCGAGATTGGATCTCTCTCTCTCTCTCTCTCTCTCTATTTCCTTATGTTTCTGTGTGCCCTGATTCCGCCCTTTCACCGTTTCTTAAATTCTCGGAGATCCGTAACTCAGATTGGGCTGATATTTTGACATGATTTTTATTCGAATATTGGCTTTCTAGCGGCGAAAGAAGGGCACCAACTGCCTTACAGAGTGGCCACGAGGGCCTAGGGCGCGCCCCTCACCCTCGCGGGCCCCTCAGGCATCGTCTCATGTTGATTCCACTTCCCAAGATTCACATATGTTCCAAAAAAATCTCTGTAAGTTTTTATCCCGTTTGGACTCCGTTTGATATGGATTTTCTGCAAAAAAAACATGCAACAAATAGGAACTGGCTCTGGGCACTGGATCAATATGTTAGTCCCAAAAATAGTATAAAAAGTTGCCAAAAGTATGTAAAAGTTGTAGAATATTGGCATGGAACAATCCAAAATTATAGATACGATGGAGACGTATCAGCATCCCCAAGCTTAATTCCTGCTCGTCCTCGAGTAGGTAAATGATAAAAAAGATAATTTTTGATGTGGAATGCTACCTAGCATAATCTTGATCATGCAATCTAATCATGGCAAGAATATTAAGACATGAGTGATTCAAAGCAATAGTCTATCATTTGACATTAAGACAATAATACCTCAAGCATACTAATAAAGCAATCATATCTTTTCAAAATAATATGGCCAAAGAAAGTTATCCCTACAAAATCATATGGTCTGGCTATGCTCCATCTTCATCACACAAAATATTCAAATCATGCACAACCCTGATGACAAGCCAAGCATTTTTTTCATACTTTTCATGTTCTCAATCCTTTTCAACTTTCACGCAATACATGAGTGTGAGCCATGGATATAGCACTATAGGTGGAATAGAATATGATGATGGAGGTTGTGTGGAGAAGACAAAAAGGGAGAAAGTCTCACATCGACGCGGCTAATCAACGGGCTATGGAGATGCCCATCAATTGATGTCGATGCAGGGAGTAGGGATTTCCACGCAACAGATGCACTAAAGCTATAGGTGTATGAAAGAAACTAAGTGGGTGTGCATCCAACTTACTTGCTCATGAAGACCTAGGGCATTTGAGGAAGGCCATCGTTGGAATATACAAGCCAAGTTCTATAATGAAAATTACCACTAGTATATGAAAGTGATAACTCAAGAGACTATATATATGAAGAACATGGTGCTACTCTGAAGCACAAGTGTGGTAAAAGGATAGTAACATTGTCCCTTCTCTCTTTTCTCTCATTTTTTATTATTTTTCTTTTTTTGTAGGCTTCTTTGGCCTCTCGCTCTCTCTCTCTCTCTTGGGGGCTTCTCTGGCCACTTTTATTTTGATAACCTCACATGGGACAATGTTCTAATAATGATGATGATCACACTTTTATTTACTTACAACTTAATATTACAACTCGATACTAGAACAAAGATATGACTCTATATGAATGCCTCCGGGGGTGTACTGATATGTGCAATTATATAGCATGGCAATGAAATAAAAAAATGGACAAGTCATGAAAACATCATGCTAGATATTTTACGATCATGCAAAGCAATATGACAATAAATGATCAAGTCATGTATACAATAATGATGGAAGTTGCATGGCAATATATCTCAGAATGGCTATGGAAATGCCATGATAGGTAGGTATGGTGGCTATTTTGAGGAAGATATAAGGAAGCTTATGTGTGACAGAGCTAATCATATCACGGGGTTTGGATGCACCGGCGAAGTTTGCACCGACTCTCAAGGTGAGAAAGGGCAATGCACGGTACTGAAGAGGCTAGCAATGATGGAAGGGTGAGAGTGCGTATAATCAATGGACTCAACATTAGTCATAAAGAACTCACATACTTATTCCAAAAGTCTATTAGCTATCGAAACAAAGTAATACGCGCATGCTCCTAGGGGAATAGATTGGTAGGAAAAGACCATCGCTTGTCCCCGACCGCCACTCATAAGGAATACAATCAATAAATAAATTATGCTCCCACTACGTTACATAATGGTTCACCATACATGCATGCTACGGGAATCACAAACTTCAACACAAGTATTTCTACAATCCACAATTACCCACTAGCATGACTCTAATATCACCATCTTTATGTTGCAAAGATATTGCAAGGAATCAAACATATCATACTCAGTGATCTACAAGTTTTATGTAGGATTTTATGACTAACCATGTGAATGACCAATTCCTGTCAACTCTCTAAATAGATATAAGTGAAGAAAGAGAGTTTAATTATTTCTAAAAAATATATGCCCATGCACTAACAAATATAAGTGAAGAAAAAGAGCATTCTATAAATGGCGGTTTTCTATGTGTAGGGAAACAGGCAATCCAAACTTCAAAAGTTATAAGTGAAGCACATGAAGCATTCTATAAAGCCATACTCAAAAGATATAAGTGAAGTGCAAAGAGAATTCTACAAATCAACCAAGGACTATCTCGTACTATCATGGTGAATTTATTAAAAGAAACGTAAAAACTAAATGCAAAAGACACTCCAAGATTTGCACATATCACATGAACGAAACGAAACCGAAAACATACCGATACTTGTTGAAGAAAGATGGAATGCCTTCCGGGGCATCCCCAAGCTTAGACGCTTGAGTCTCCTTGAATATTTACTTGGGGTGCATTGGGCATCCCCAAGCTTGAGCTCTTGCCTCTCCTCCTTCTCCTCAAATCGAGACCCGCTCGATCCTTGATCACTTCATCCACACAAAACTCAACAGAAAGTTCGGTAAGATCCGTTAGTATAATAAAGCAAATCACTACTCCAAGTACTGTTGCAAACCAATTCATATTTGTTTTTTCATTGTAGCTACTGTAATATAACTTTTCCATGGCTTAATCCACTGATAGAAATCGATAGTTTCATCAAAATAAGCAAACAATGCATCAAAAACAGAATATGTCTTAAACAGGACAGTCTGTAGTAATCTGAACATTCAGCATACTTCTGGTACTCCGGAAATTGTTGAAATTTAGGAAAAACAAAAAATTTGTATAGAAAGACAGTGCAAAAAGTTTCAGAACCGTTTGACGTTCCAGTAAAAAATGTAAAATCGCGCACTACAGCCAAAGTTTCTGTTTTGCATTGCACAAACCAACAAGCAATGTACACATCCTAAAGGAAAATCTTGGCACATTATTTTTATAATACAATGGAATAGTACAAGGGGATAATTATTTTTGTTGAAAATTTCCTGTAATCAAGATTCACAAAGTTTCCGTGAGCATGAACAAAGTTCAAGGAGCTCCCTCACTTCAACAATGCTTGTCTCTCTCACTTTCACTTTCCTTTTTGAAAAGTTTTGGGTTCCCCTATTTATTCTTTTTGTTTTTAAACTCTATAAAAGCACTCAACAGAAATAAATGACTCTCTAAAACTTCCAGGTTGTCTCCTTGGCAGCGCTTTCTTTAAAGCAATTAAGCTAGGCATAAGGTGCTCAAGTAATGAATCCACCCGGATCCCAAGGTATATCAAAGCCAATTTGAATTAGCAATGATTTGGCATTTAGTAGTGAGCACAAAGCAACATATATCAAGCAATGACGAACTCTTACTCTCTTCCTATGCATCGGCATGTCATACAAGAACAATTTGTGCACATCAAGTAAGGGCCAATGCATAGCATAATAAGTTTCTTGCAATTTTATCGTGTTGGAAACATAGAGAGGCGGAGATGTAGTTCATCTCTCATAATAATTGCAAGTAGGAGCAGCAAGCACATGCATATTATATTCATCAAAATTATCATGTGCAACGGTAAAAGGCCACCCATCAATATAATCCTTAATAAGTGCAAACTTCTCCGATATAGTGTAGTTTGGAGAATTCAAAAAGCTAATGGGACTATCATGTGTGGGTGCAATAGCAACAATATCATGTTTAACATAAGGACCAATAGCAAGTTCATCTCCATAAGGATAATTCATATTGGCATATTGGCCACAAGAATAGCAAGCATCAAGTTCATCAAAAAGGGATATTTCAAATGAATCAACAGGATCATAGCAATTATCATGGCATTCATCCTTCGGTTAGAACGAAGGGACATTAAATAGTGTATGAGTTGGAGATTTACTCTCATTAGAAGGTGGGCATGGGTAGCTAATCCAATCTTCCTCCTTTTGTTCTTCGCTCTCCTCATCATCTTTTTCATCCAATGAGCTCACAGTTTCATCAATTTCTTCTTCCATAGACTCCACAAAATATTAGTCTCTTCTCGGACAGCGGAGACTTTCTCAATAAATTCATCAATATCATCATTGTATTTATAATTCTCATAGAAATATTTAAGGATAGCTAAATTTTCAAGTCTATAAACTGAATCATCAAAATCTTCAAACTATTTAAACAAAGATTCAATTTCACAAGCACCCTCAAAAGCAACAAATTCTTCTATTCGTTCCACATCATAGTAATCATATATACCATTAGCATAAGAAGCTAAGGTTTCATTATCATTAAATTTGCATGAAAAGGATCCTAGAGCAACAAGTATAATCATATCTCAAGCATAGTTGCCGAGCATACCAATGCAACATATAAATTTGATCCCATAATAGTTTCCCTTTTTGAGTCAAGCGATAATCCCTAGAGTATTCACGTTGATCGAACGTGTCTCCCATTATATAATTCAATGGGGTTTTCTCAGGATTACTAAAGTAGTGCATAATATCTTTCACATAATGAGCATCGAGGGTTTTAGGAGGTTCCCCATCTCCATTAGTAGCAAGTAAACCTAATTTTTTTTGGTATTTCGTGTTCCATATCCATAACTAAAGATAGAGAACAACTTAGAACAGCAAAAAAATCCACTTAGTGATAAAGCAAACAAGCACACACGAGAATATTCACCCCACACTATTGCTCCTTGGCAAAGGCGCCAGAAAAAGGTCTTGATAACCCACAAGTATAGGGGGTCAATTGTAGCCTCTTTCGATAAGTAAGAGTGCCGACCCCAACGAGGAGCTGAAGGTAGAACAAATATTCCCTCAAGTTCTATCGACCACCGATACAACTCTACGCACGCTTAACGTTTGCCTTACCTAGAACAAGTATGAAACTAGAAGTACTTTGTAGGTGTTGTAGGCTAGGTTTGCAAGATAATAAAGAGATGTAAATAAAATCTAGGGGATGTTTAGATAAAGACACAACTAAATTAGTTTCAATAGAGAGCTTTTTGTCATGAGAAAGTTATTTGTCCCTAGACAATCAGTAACTAGACTGGTAATAATTATTGCAATTTTATTTGAGGGAGAGGCATAAGCTAACATACTTTCTCTTCTTGGATCATATGCACTTATGATTGAAACTCTAGCAAGCATCCGCAACTACTAAAGATCATTAAGGTAAAACCCAACCATAGCCTTATAAGGCATCAAGTCCTCTTTACAACCATACGCAAACAACCTACTTACTCGGGTATGTGCTTCTGTCACTCATGCCACCCACCACAAGCAAACCATGAACATATTGCAAACCCTACAGCGGGGATCCCTCACGCTTGCGCAACACGGAGAGCACCATAGGACAGCACCAATAATAAAACATGCAACTCAAACCTATCATGATCATCAATTAACCCATAGGACAAAATGGATCTACTCAAACACCATAGGATAGCCATACATCATTGGGAAATAATATATAGTGTTGAGCACCATGTTTAAGTAGATATTACAGTGGGTGAAAGAGGGGGGTACACCGCTGCATAGAGGGGGGAGATTTGGTGATGACGGCGGTGAAGTTGTTGGTGTAGATCATTGTCGCGATGATGGCCCCGGCGGCGTTATGACGCCACCGGGAGAGAGGGGGAGAGAGCCCCCCTTCTTCTTATTATTACTTGACCTTCCCCCTAAATGGGAGAAGGGTTTCCCCTCTGGTCCATGGCCTCCATGGCAGCAGAGGGGCGAGAGCCCCTCTGATATTGGATCTCTCTCTCTCTCTCTCTCTCTCTGTGTGTGTGTGTGTGTTTCCTTCTGTTTCTGCGCTCCCTGATTCTGCCCTTTCACCGTTTCTTAAATTCCCAGAGATCCGTAACTCCAATTGGGCTGAAATTTTGACACAATTTTTATCTAGATATTGGCTTGCTTGCAGCGAAAGAAGGGCACCAACCACCTTACGGAGTGTCCACGAGGTCCCATGGTGCGCCCTACCCCCTGGGGCGCTCCCCTCACCCTTGTGGGCCCCTCGGGCATCGTCTCGCGTTGATTACACTTCCCAAAATTCAGATATATTCCCAAAAAAATCTCCGTAAGTTTTTATCCCGTTTGGACTCCGTTTGATATGGATTTTCTGGGAAACAAAAAACATGCAACAAACAAGAACTGGCACTGGGCACTGGATCAATATGTTAGTCCAAAAAATAGTATAGAAAGTTGCCAAAAGTATGTAAAAGTTGTAGAATATTGGCTTGGAACAATAAAAAAATTATAGATACGATGGAGACGTATCACGGTCTAAGTCAATGACTATTGTCAATGGAGAATTGCATCATTGCAGTGTCACAGGGGCGTTTCAACATTGTGTTTCTCCTGAAGAAGGTCGTGAGATTCTACAAGAGATCATGAAGGAGATTGTGGTCATCATGCCGGCTCTAAGTCTCTTGTAGCCAAGGCTTTCCGTCATGGTTTTATTGGCTGATGGCTCATGCTGATGCAGAGGATTTAGTCAGCAAATGTGATGGCTGTCAGAAATTTTCAAGACGAGCTCATGTGTTGGCTCAAGAATTACGGATGATTCCAATTACTTGGCCGTTTGCAGTCTGGGCGTTGGATATGTTGGACCTTTCAAGCGGTCCAAAGATAAAAAGACCCACCTTTTGGTGGCGGTTGAAAAATTCACAAAGTGGGTTGAGGCAGAGCCGATCAGTGAGTGTGACGCAGCAACAGCGGTTCAGTTCATCAAAAGGGTGATTTTCCGGTTTGGGTTTCCTCACAACATTATAAATGATAATGGCACTAATTTTTCCAAGGGTGCGATGAAAGAGTTCTGTCAATGAGAGCATATTCGTCTTTATGTATCATCAGTGGCTCACCCCCACTCCAACGGACAAGTTGAAAGAGCCAATCAAGAAATTTTGAGAGGTCTCAAGCCCCGGCTTATGTTCCCTTTGTAGAGGACGCCGGGTTGTTGGGTGGAGGAATTACCTTCAGTGTTATGGAGTATCAATACTACTCCAATAGATCTACATGTTACACGCCTTTTTTCATGGTTTACGGAGCAGAGGCAGTTCTCCCTAGTGACATCTGTCATGATTCGCCCCGTGTGGCGGCTTATGTCAAAGTTGATAACGAAAAAGCATGTCAGGATGGTCTTGACCTGTTGGATGAGGAGCGTGACTGTGCGGAGGCTCATTCGGCAATTTACCAGCAAGATCCGCATTGTTATCACAGCTGTCGGGTTAAAACCAGAACCTTTCAAGGAGGCGATTTGGTGCTCCGGCTTATCCAGGATCAAACTGATATGCACAAGCTATCCCTGCCTTGGGAAGGACCCTTTGTGATCAGCAAAATACTACCTTATCGATGTTCGAGACCACAAGGACTCGCACACGTCGGAGGAGGAGACCCGCCGACCGTGGAATATTTCTCATCTTAGGCCTTATTACACTTGAGCCACCGGCTCTTCTGATGTACATATTTTGTCTGTGTATATATTATGATGAATATAATAAAGTCAGCATCCCTGATAATTCAGGGCCTCTATCATTTCATTTCTAAGAATAATGAGTCTTTATTGTCACTTCATATGATCACTTGGGGGCTTCTTGCTCATTGAGCATAGCTATGATTACCCTCTTGATCCAGCTTGTACGCCATGATTACCAAATACTTGGGGGCTTCCTGCTCATTAAGCATAGCTATGACTACCCTATTGATCTGACTTTGTTTGCCTGCCACTCTGAGCAAGTATTCCTAGAATGACTTACTGTACTCTTGACAATCAATATTCTAAGAAGACCCTGAGTTTTTCAAAGTTAAAACGGTGATTGGTCATGTGAGGTCCGGCTTATGGGTTTGAATTAAGGTTTAAGTCAGCGGCTGCGTGGCCCTTGAATAATGCTTGTTATGCAGGCTTGGCAGCCTATGAAGGCCTTATTTTCTGTTTGTTCTGGTTTTTATTTGATTTTTTGGAGATTGATCTTTGCTGCTGTGTTTAGACATGGTTTAAAACTGACAAAGGCCATGTTTGCCTTATGGTTCATATATGAATCTAACCAGAGTTTTTAGTAACCCGGCCCGGTTTGGGACTTTAAGTCGCCGGTGTATGATGATTATGTGCTTGGAGTACTGGCTCTAAGCTTTGGGATGTTACCCCTTGCTGCATATGGTGTTGTGATCCGGCGGTATGAATAAATTGAACAGTGCGTTGTGCTCTCAATATTTGGGTTGTAACCCTTACTGCACGACGTATGATAAACCGGCAGTGTGAACAAAATATCACAGGTATGATATTTATTTGTTATGATTATATGAGGTTTTCATAAACAGGCCCTGGTTCTGGACTATTTAGTCACCAGTGGCTTTTATATGGGGTATTATGACCCGCCCGGGTAAACCGCCAGATCAGTGTTTAACTAGACTATTACATGACTCCATGAGCCCAAATGACTAAGTGTTTTTTCAAAGCAATGCATGATGATGAACCGTCCTGCGGATCAGTTCTCCTGGTTTTGGCGGCTTGAAGCTTCCGGGTCATCCCGCGCCAGTTCTTCTTCTCCCTTCATCGTCTAGAAGTCACACGATGACCAATTGATGCCAGTCAAGGCTTGAAATTCAGCTTCATCATCGATAAGCTCAGACGGATTGATTTCAGGGGCAAAAGTGTGCTTACGAATTGGAGGGATAAGGTCTGCAATCTTGTAAGCCGACATGGGCATTTTCTGGTTCTCTGCAGTGTAAGCCACCTAATACTTGGATAAATCTATTTCTTCAGCAATCAGGCTTGCTAATGGATGCATCTCTTTCACTCAAGCAGCAAAGTGTTTTTATCAAAAGGAGACCCGTCTTCTTTGAAGCTGGGGCAGCCAGTGGCTAGCTCGGCTGGGTCTAATTCTGCCTGCCATGCCTTCGCCCGGCTTAAGGCTATTATGGCACCGGCTCTGGCAGCTGACCGTTTGTTTTCTTCAATACGGGCAGGCAGGACAGAAAGTTGTCTTAGAACATTGCTGAGAAGAGAAGGTGCTTGCTTGCTTGAGGAGATGGTGGCTATGGTGCATTGATCTCCAGTGTACAGTTGTTCTACTAGTGTATAAACCGCCTTGAGCTTTATTAGCATTTCTTTGCCAAGATTGCTACTCCTGGGGCCTGCATGACATATTATGATTAAGTCAACAGATGGTTCACAAAATGGAGTGTGGAAAGTCATTACAATATACAAGATCTTACCAAAAATAGCAAAGGTCATCTAAGTAATATGATCCTTCAAGCCAGTAAGTTCTGTGGTGACCTCCTCTAATGAGGCCTCAGCTTTTTCAGCCCTCTGGATCAGGGCAGCCTTCTCTTCAGCCCAGGCGGTTTTCTCAGCATTAAACTCATTTTAAGCTTTTCTTTTTCCTCCAAGCTAAACTTGAACTTGGAGTCAGCCTTCCGGGTCTCAGTTTCTTGTACTTCAAGCCGGTTTTTAAATCAGTCAACTGAGATTGAAATTGATTGGGAGCTTCCTGCAAGAAGAAGGTAGAAGATTGAAATTGATTAGAAGTATGCACAGAGGCTTCACATAGCACTTGGCACTTGGGGGCTAATGGAGTAGAAAGTTTCAAGTTAACCCGGTTTGTAAGGGTGACTAGATGAGATTTTTTGTAACAGTGATATGTCCCGGTTTATTCATATGGATTCAACCGGTCCTTGGGGGCTACAGCTACAAAGTTGATTACTATTAACTGAAGACCCGGCTCAACTTGATAGTTTAAGCCGGCCCATGGGGCTACAAGAGCAAAGTTGGTTCTTCAAAGTCCCGACTTATCTTCATAAGTTTAATCCGGCCCTTGGGGGCTACAGGTCTTGATTCAGATGCATAACTAAAGGCTATCTAACAAAGTCTACAGTATATTTTATTCTATCATATTCAGTAGACATGGGGGCTGAAGGAGTATATCTTATATAAAAGCAGAAATTGATACCTCATATTTCTGGTTCATGTGCTTGACCATGTCAATCTCCAGATCACGACTGCTATGTACTTGGCTAAGATATCTGGTGAGGATTTCACTAATGTTCAGATGTGAATAATTGGCCATGTCAAATTTGACCTTGCGCTTCTCGATTAATTCCTCCTTGGCAGAATGTTTTTCTAGAGCGACAGGATTCCCCGGCTCTCGAAAACTAGTGGCGGTGATCAGAACCTCTTCAGTGTTAGGTTTTGAAGGCTTGATTGGGCTTGGCATCTCAGCACCCAAAGGATCGACAATTATATGTTCAGTGGAGGCATCAGGATCTCTGGCGGCGGGTCATCAGCAAGCTCCTCCGGGTGTTGCACAGAGGCTTCACATATTGGAGCAGTCTTGAAACCCGGCAGCTGGGTCTGGGATGAATCGCCAGAAGAGTAAACTGGAGGAAAGCTCTCCGCCTCCACTGGACCGGGTTCTGTGCCGGTTCTCATGTTGTTGTTGCTTCAAAGTAAAGTTGGGATCCAGGTGAGCTAAAGGGTGAGAAACCTTACTTTTCGGGTCACTTGTCGAATTTTCTGTCTCGGCAAAGGCTCTGAGTCAGAGGAAATAATAGTTACCTCATCATCACCCGCCTGGCTGGTTTCCGCATCATCCTGATAGCAATCAGTGCTAACAAGATGGATAAAAATGGAGCCAAGGGAATCAAGGTCTACCTCCGACTCGTCATCTTCGTCCAAGTTCAGCATATCAGAGGCAGTGGGTTTCTTCTTATTCTTCTTCACAACTTTGGTCTTAGCCCCGGCCTTCTTGGCGGCTTTTTCATCATATTTCTTATTCCAAAAGGCAGCTCCAGCCTGCAAAAATTACAATAAAGGTTGGGGATTTTCAAGTTATATGAACAATGATGTAAAGAATATGAATCGAACAGACTTAGATACGGTGTCGGGTTGAGTGTGCAGAAGGGATTCAACCCCACTTTGCTGTAGCTCTCCAAGATTTCATTGAGAAGAGTCTTTGTCATATCATTGATGGCCTTATCACTCAAACGTGTTGAATTGTAACGCAGCGGATCTTTGGTGTCGCCAGTATATGTGCACATTAAACCGGACCGGCAGCTTAAAAGTATGATCCTCCAAGCTACCTAGCATTGAACCAGGTCAATCCGTTGGCCAATAATGCTCTAACCTTTGAAAAGGTAGGCACAAGTTTGGCCCGTTCAGTAGTGGTAAGCCGATCGGGGAGAGGGTGCTTTGGGTTGAGCCGTTGGTCACGGAATCCTGGCAAAGGGTTTTCATCAGCAGGGGAAGTATCTTTGCAATAGAACCAGGTTTGATTCCAATCCTTGGGATGGTTTGGGAGCTGAGCATAAGGAAAAATGGCATCTCTGCGTCGCTGAATTGAGATCCCTCCAAGCTCCTAGCTGGGCCCGTTAGTGAATTCATTTTGGCGGTTCAAGTAAAAAATATTCTCTAAAGAGTTCAACACTGGGTTCCTCTTGAAGGTATACTTCACAGAAGACTTGGAAATTGCAGATATTTGAAACAGAATTGGGTCGGATGTCTTGAGGATGAAGTTGTAAAAAATGCAGAACATCACAGAAGAATTTTGACCAGGGCGGTGAGAAGCCCCGGTTCGTGTGATCAGTGAAAATGATAACTTCATCATCTTGCTACTGAGGTCTGACTTCCTCCGGTTTTGGAGCATGCCAGTGAATGATGTTTTTTGCCGGTAAGAAGCCAATCTTGACATAATCTTGGAGCATTGCCTCGGTAATGATGGATGGGACCCATTCGCATGATGTGACAGTCTTAGTCATGATTGGGTGCATGGCCTACACAAGGTGATTCAAAATATTATTAAACCGGCCGATGTCTGGCGAGTTACAAATTATCGTTTAAACCGCTGTAAAAGGCTAATAGTTATACGGTTCAGAGTATGCAGTTGTCAAACCGGAGGACTGAATTATGAGGATGAATAAGCCAGCCTGGTTAAACCGGAAGGATATTGCCGGATTATTGACTTTAAGGTGGATGATGACAGCTTAAATGGGGCCTAATGTTATATGGCAGATCACGGTTTATGTCATAAGACACCATGGCAGTTATGGTGCTTCAAATCTATCAGTGAAAATTTTGCTAAGTGGTGGGCAAACAAATTTTGCAAGCTGAAGCAATAATTTTGGATCTACCACAGTTTAGAAAAAAGCAGTAAAATTCTAAACCTAAGGTGGCAGCAGTAGAAAAGTTGGGATGCTCCGATGACATATTCTATGGAGAGGTGCTACTCTGATGATAAAAATGAATGCTAAAACTACTTCTGCACAAGGTTTATGACCTATCCAGATTACAAGCTATTTTGAGTTGAAGGAAACAACGAAGAATGGCAAGAACACTGACGACTATCCAAACCCTAATGCAGATCTGAGATAAAAGGAGAGGTGCATTTACAGGTGATGAGGAACAGTGGTGGCGCGCCGGAGTTCTCTGGTCTGGTCAGGTCGATGCAGCGGCCTGAGTGAGCGCAGCGGTCGGAAGTCGTGGCGGTGCAGCTCGGGCAACGAAGAAGGTGCGAGAGGAAGATGAAGGCAAGGAGGCAAGGGGGAAAATGATAAAGACCCCCATCCCTATTTATAAGGGGGTGGATACAAGACCTGTGCGGGAATCGAGGAAGCCGAAATCATCTTGTGGCTATATATGGACGCCTCGATTTTTGGGACGATTATTAAGATAAGGATTAGTTAAGATGTTTCGGGCCTTGTGTGAAATTAATGCGGAATGACGTCATGGCGAGTCAAGAAGACTCTGTGAGCTGACATCATGGCGGGTTATAACAAGGTTTATCAAACAAGTGATGCAAGATTTTGACAAGACAGGTGTTGAAGATTGATATGAACAAGTTCAAATCAACCTGGGGCCTAATGTTGGGGATATAACTACTGGGTATGAACCGCCCAGGAGGGGCCGGGTTATACCACTGGTGACTTATCAATGAAGATGGCGGTTTATACAAGACCATTGATGGCCCAAGACCCAGAGGCGACTCAAGGCCCAAGCGGATGAACTGCCATATGTGTATGAATTATTTTGTAAGGCAAGCGTAGTTAGTCACCGAGCTGGCCATGTTGTGTATGAGCCGGCAGGGACTACGTGAGCCGCCGGGCGTTTTCCTGTGTATATAAAGGGATGACCCGGCAGCGGTTTAAGGACAAGTAACAACAATCGATAGCTAGGTCAAGCATATTCGCTCCCTGGTAATCGAAGCCCTAGCAATACAACACAAAGCAGGAGTAGGATTTTACCTCGTTGAGAGGGGCTGAACCTAGGTAAACTCTTTGTGTCCTTTGTCCCGCTTAACCCCTTCAAGCTAACCTAGTTGCGATGGCTCCACGATTAAGTCCTTGCGCTAGGACATCTGTGGTGTCAAGTCCACGACAATAGCTACATTTGTTGAGTCACTTGGGATTTATATCTGTTGATCACTATGAAGAATCTTAAGGATGATAGAACCAAGATCATTACCTCTAAGACGAGGGGAGGTAAGGAACTGTTATCTAGCTCTGCACTTGATTCACCTTCTGTTTTCAGTAAGCTTGCAACACCACCACCTATTGTTCATCTTGGTATGTCGCAGGTAATTTATGATGCTATTTCTGCTATGAATGATGCTAGTACTTGCTTGATAAGAATGTGCCGCTAGGTGAATTTCTTAATGAACAACTTGCTAGAGCTAAATAATTTGAGAATGCTGGAACTGATGAGATTATTGAAACTGATGAAGTTATTGAAACTGAAAATTATGAAACACCTATTCGACCTAGCTCTCCTAGATATGAATTGCCTAAGATACCTGAAGGTTATGTTATGGAAGGAGAGGCATCTAGGGATTTTCTTGTAAGGATAGAGATGATCTTAAGAAATTACTATGCACGTTGAAAGAAAAATCATTGAATGCTAGAATGAAATATGATCCTAAGTTTGCTATTTCACCTATCTTTATTACTGATAAGGATTATGAATTTTTTGTCGACCCAGAGTTAATTACTTCAGTTGAATTTGGTCCTTTCCATGACTATGAAACTAAAACTGTTGTGGCACATCTTACTAAATTAAAAGATATAGCCACCATATTTGCTCATGAGGAAAAAAATCGCTATTACTATATTCTCAAGTTATTTCCTTTCTCGTTAAAGGGTGATGCTAAGATATGGTATAATATCTTGCCCCTGGTTGTGCACGTAGTCCCCGGGATATGATTTATTACTTCTCTGAAAAATATTTTCCTGCTCATAAGAAACAAGCTGCCTTGTGGGAAATATTTAATTTTGTGCAAATTGAAGTAGAGAATCTCCCTCAATCTTGGGGAGGCTTCTCCAATTACTTAATGTTTTGCCTGGTCATCCTCTTAAGAAAAATGAAATACTTGATATCTTCTATAATGGACTAACTGATGCTTGTAGGGACTACCTAGATAGTTGTGCTGGTTGTGTTTTCAGGGAACGAACTATTGAAAAAACTGAGGAACTCTTGAATAATATATTGAAGAATGATAATGATTGGACTCTTCCTGAACCACCACCTAAACACACTCCGAAGAAGAGGGGTATTTTATTTCTCAGTCCTGAAGATATGCAAGAAGCAAAGAAATGTATGAAGGAAAAGGGTATTAAAGCTGAAGATGTGAAGAATTTACCACCTATTGAAGAAATACATGGTCTTGACACACCACCATAGGTGGTAGAGGTAAATTCTCTTATAAAGTTTGATGAAGGTAACATTCCCTATAATAAATCTCCTAGTCAATGCTTATTTGAATTTGACAATTAAATTATTAAGCAAGATCATTTCAATGCAAATGTTATGATACAATTGAAACGAAATGCCTACATGATTGGTCGCTTGAGTGACTTATTGTTTATAATTATTAATGATGTCAAAGGTGTAGGTAAACATGCTTCTGTGGTCCAAACTCAGTTATAACAAGTTTCTAAATCTCAAAGTGAATTTCCCAATGAAACCAATAATAATATGAATGATCATGCTATTAGAGTAATGACTAGAGGAGGTAGAATAACTCAGGAGCCACTTTATCCTGGAGGTCACCCTAAAAGAATTGAACAAGACTCTCAAAGAATTAATGTTGATGCAGCTAGTCCTTCTAAAAAGAAAAAGGAAAGGAAAAATGATAGGACTTTGCATACTTCTAACCTGAGGTAGAAAAAACTTCTGAAGAAGTAATGATGTTTCTATTTCCGATGCTGAAACGCAACCTGGTAATGAACATTCACCTATTGATGATGATAATGACAATGATGATGTTCATATAGATGCTCAAGCAGACAATGATAAAGAACCAGATAATGATGTTGAAATGGAACCTACTGTTGATCTTGATAACCCACCTTCTAAAAATAAACATTATGATAATAGAGATTTTGTTGCTACAAAACATGGTAAAGAAAGAGAACCATGGGTTCAGAAACCCATGCCATTTCCACCTAAACCATCTAAGAAAAAGGATGAGGAAGAATTTGAACGCTTTGCTGAAATGCTTAGGCCAGCCTTTTTGCGTACTCATTTGACAGATATTTTAAAGATGGCCCCATATGCTAAATACATGAAATATATTGTCACTAATAAAAGAAAAATACATGAAGCTGAAATCTCCACCATGCTTGCAAACTATTCTTTTAAGGATGGAGTACCTAAGAAACTAGGAGATCCAGGAATACCAACTGTACCATGCTCCATTAAAAGAAATTATGTCAAAACTGCTTTGTGTGATTTAGGAGCTGGTGTTAGTGTTATGCCTTTCTCATTATACAAAAGACTTGATTTGAATAAACTCACACCCACTGAAATATCACTGCAAATGGCTGCCAAATCAACTGCCATACCCATCGGTGTTTGTGAGGATGTGCCCACTGTAGTTGCAAATGTTACTATCTTAACATACTTTGTTATACTTGATATGCCCGAGGACGACAACATGTTGATTATCCTTGGTAGACCCCTTTTGAACATTGCAGGGGCTACTATTGATTGCAACAAAAGCAAGGTCACTTTTCATATCTGTGACGCCCGGATAATTAAGCTACAGTAATTCCCTGCTAATGATGCCACGCCATCATGATTACTATTATTAAACTCGCGATATTTCAAACCCACCCTTTATTCAAACTTCAAAATCAAGTCAAACTCAAAAGTTTTCAAATGTCTAAAATAAAATGTTCATCATGTGGCTAATTTTCATTTGTTAATATTCGTGGTGAACCAACATTTTTGCAAAGTGGCTTGATGCTCTAGTCTAAATAAAACAGAAATATAAAAAGTTAAATAAAATGAAATGAAAAGAACCCCCCCCCCCATGCTGGGCCAACCGACCCAGCTAGCCAACTGGCCGGCCCAGTCAGCCAGCCCACCTACCCCCCATAGGTCTCCTTCTCCCTCTGTTCCCGTGGCGTGGTCGCTACAGGGGTGAGGTCGACCCCAACCACCTCATCGGCCTCGCCGAGAGGATAAGGCCGCAGCACCCCCCCTCGGCCCCTAGTCGCCCAGATCCCCTCTTGCCTCAGATGTTGGGGAATGTAGTATTTCAAAAAAAATCCCGACGATCACACAAGATCTATCTAGGAGAAGCAAACCAATGAGCGGGGAGAGTGTGTCCACGTACCCTCTTAGACTGAAAGCAGAAGCGTTTAGTAACGCGGTTGATGGAGTCGAACGTCTTCGTGATCCAACCGGCCAAGTACCAAACGCACGGAACCTCCGTGATCTGCACACGTTCAGCTCGATGACGTCCCTCGAACTCTTGATCCAGTTGAGGCCGAGGGAGAGTTTCGTCAGCACGACGGCGTGGTGATGGTGATGATGAAGTTACCGGCGTAGGGCTTCGCCTAAGAACTATGACAATATGACCAAGGTGTAAAATGGTGGAGGGGGGCACCGCACACGGCTAAAGATCAACTTGTGTGTCTTTGGGGTGCCCCCTGCCTCCATATATAAAGGAGGTTGAGGGAGAGGCAGCCGGCCCTAGAGGGGCGCGCCAAGGTGTGGAGTCCTACTAGGACTCCCTAGTCCTAGTAGGACTCCACCTCCCACACAGAATAGGAAAGGGGAAGGGAGAAGGAGAAGGAAAGGGGGGGGCGGCCCCCTTCTTCTAGTCATAATCGGCCTCCTGACCAAGGCGGGGTGCACTAGCCCCTTGCGGGCTGGTGTGCTTCCCTCTTATGGCCCGTAGGGCCCATAACTTCTCCCGGGGGCTTCCGGTAACCTGCCGGCACTCCGGAAAAATGCCCGAACCACTCGGAACCATTCCAATGTCCAAATGCAACCTTCCAATATATGAATCTTTACCTCTCGACATTTTTGAGACTCCTCGTCATGTCCTTGATCTCATCCGGGACTCCGAACAAGCTTCGATCATCAAATCACATAACTCATAATACAAATCATCATCGAACGCTAAGCGTGCGGACCCTACGGGTTCGAGGACTATGTAGACATGACCGAGACACATCTCCGGTCAATAACCGATAGCGGAATCTGGATGCTCATATTGGCTCCCACATATTCTATGAAGATCTATATCGGTAAACCGCATAACAACATACATTGTTCCCTTTGTCATCAGTATGTTACTTGCGCGAGATTTGATCATCGGTATCATCATACCTAGTTCAATCTCGTTACCGGCAAGTCTCTTTACTTGTTCCGTAATGGATCATCCTGCAACTAACTAATTAGTCACATTGCTTGCAAGGCTTATAGTGATGAGCATTACCGAGAGGGCCCAGAGATACTTCTCCGATACACGGAGTGACAAATCCTAATCTTGATCTATGCCAACCCAACAAATACCTTCGGAGACATCTGTAGAGCATCTTTATAATCACCCAGTTACGTTGTGATGTTTGATAGCACACAAGGTGTTCCTCCGATATTCTGGAGTTGCATAATCTCATAGTTAGAGGAACATGTATATGTCATGATGAAAGCAATAGCAATAAAACTAAACGATCATTATTCTAAGCTAACAGACGGTTCTTGTCCATCACACCATTCTCTAATGATGTGATCCATTTCAACAAATGACAACACATGTCTATGGTCAGGAAACATAACCATCTTTGATTAATGAGCTAGTCAAGTAGAGGCATACTAGGGACACTCTGTTTTATCTATGCATTCACACATGTACTAAGTTTCCAGTTAATACAATTCTAACATGAATAATAACCATTTATCATGATATAAGGAAATATAAATAACAACTTTATTATTGCCTCTAGGGCATATTTCCTTCAGTGTCCCACTTGCGCTAGAGTCAATAATCTAGTTCACATTGCCATGTGATTTAACACCAATAGTTCACATCACCAAGTGATTAGTTCACATCGTCATGTGACTAATACCCAAAGGGTTTTACTAGAGTCAATAATCTAGTTCACATCGCTATGTGATTAACACCCAAAGAGTACTACGGTGTGATCATGTTTTGCTTGTGAGAGAAGCTTAGTCAATGGGTCTGTCACATTCAGAGCCGTATGTATTTTGCAAATTTTCTACGTCTACAATGCTCTGCATGGAGCTACTCTAGCTATTTGCTTCCACTTTCAATACATATCAAGATTGAGACTCGGAGTCATCCAGACCGGTGTAAAAGCTTGCATCGACGCAACTCTTTACGACGAACTCTTTATCACCTCCATAACCGAGAAATATCTCCTTAGTCTTCTAAGGATAATTTTGACCGCTGTCTAGTGATCCACTCCTGGATCAATATCGTACCCCCTTGCTAAATTCATGGCAAGGTACACAATAGGTTTGGTACACAGCATAACTTACTTTATAGAACCTATGGTTGAGGCATAAGGAATGATTTTCATTCTCTTTCTATTTTTTGCCGTGCTCGTGCTTTCAGTCTTACTCAACTTTACACCTTGCATTACAAGCAAGAACCCCTTCTTTGACTGTTTCCGTTTTGAGCTACTTCAAAAATCTTGTCAATGTATGTACTCATTGAAAAATCTTACCAAGCGTCTTGATCTATCTCTATAGATCTTGATGCCCAATATGTAAGCAGCTTCACTGAGGTCTTTCTTTGAAAAACTCCTTTCAAGCACTCCTTTATGCTTTCCAGAAAATTCTACATCATTTCCGATCAAGAATATGTCATTCACATATACTTATCAGAAAGACTGTAGTGCTCCCACTCACTTTCTTGTAAATACAGGCTTCACCGCAAGTCTGTATAAAACTATATGCTTTGATCAACTTATCAAAGTGTATATTCCAACTCCAAGATGCTTGCACCAGTCCATAGATGGATCGCTAGAGCTTGCACATTTTTTTAGCACCTTTAGGATTGACAAAACCTTCTGGTTGTATCATATACAACTCTTCTTTAATAAATCCATTAAGAAATGCAGTTTTGATATCCATTTGTCAAATTTCATAAAATGTGACAATTGCTAACATAATTCGGACAGACTTTAAGCATCGATACGAGTGAGAAAATCTCATCGTAGTCAACATCTTGAATTTGTCAGAAACCCTTTTCCACAAGTCGAGCTTTGTAGATAGTAACACTACTATCAGCGTCCATCTTCCTCTTGAAGATCCATTTATTCTCAATGGCTTGCCGATCATCGGGCATGTCCACCAAAGTCCAGACTTTGTTCTCATACATGGATTCTATCTCAGATATCATGGCCTCAAGCCATCTCTCGGAATCTGGGCTCATCATCGCTTCCTCATAGTTCATAGGTTCATCACGGTCTAGCAACATGACTTCCAGAACAGGATTACCGTACCACTCTGGTGCAGATTGTACTCTAGTTGACCTATGAGGTTCGGTAGTAACTTGATCTGAAGTTTCGTGATCATCATCATTAACTTTCTCACTAATTGGTGTAGGCATCACTGGAACTGATTTCAGTGATGAGCTACTTTCCAATTCGAGATAAGGTACAATTACCTCATCAAGTTCTACTTTCCTCCCACTCACTTCTTTCAAGAGAAACTCCTTCTCTGGAAAAGATCCATTCTTAGCAACAAATATCTTGCATTCGGATCTATGATAGAAGGTGTACCCAATAGTTTCCTTTGGGCATCCTATGAAGACACATTTCTCTGATTTGGGTTCGAGCATATCAGGTTGAAGATTTTTCACATAAGCATCGCAGTCTCAAACTTTAAGAAATGACATCTTAGGTTTCTTGCCAAACCATAGTTCATATGGTGTCGTCTCAACGGATTTAGATGGTGCCCTATTTAACGTGAATGCAGTTGTCTCTAATGCATAACCCCAAAACGATAGTGGTATATCGGTAAGAGACATCATAGATCGCACCATATCTAATAAAGTACGGTTACAACGTTCGGGCACACCATTACGTTGTGGTGTTCCAGGTGGTGTGAGTTGTGAAACTATTCCACATTGTTTCAAATGAAGGCCAAACTCATAACTCAAATATTCGCCTCCGTGATCAGATCATAGAAACTTTATTTTCTTGTTACGATGATTCTCAACTTCACTTTGAAATTCTTTGAACTTTTCAAATGTTTCAGACTTGTGTTCCATTAAGTAGATATACTCATATCTGCTTAAGTCATCTGTGAAGGTCAGAAAATAATGATACTCGCCGCGAGCGTTAACACTCATCGGACCACATACATCAATTTGTGTTATTTCCAATAAGTCAGTGGCTCCCTCCATTGTTCCGGAGAACGGAGTTTTATTCATCTTCCCCATGAGGCATGGTTTGCAGGCATCAAATGATTCATAATCAAGTGATTCCAAAATCCCACCAGCATGGAGTTTCTTCATGCTCTTTACACCAATATGACCTAAACGGCAGTGCCACAAATAAGTTGCACTATCATTATTAACCTTGCATCTTTTGGCTTCAATATTGTGAATATGTGTATTACTACAATTGAGATTTAATAAACCATTGACCTTGGGTGTATGACCATAGAAGGTTTTGTTCATGTAAACAGAATAACAATTATTCTTTGACTTAAATGAATAACCGTATTGCAATAAACATGACGCAATCATATTATGCTCAACGCAAACACCAAATAACATTTATTTTAGGTTCAACACTAATCCCGAAGGTAAAGGGAGTGTGCGATGGTGATCTTATCAACCTTGGAATCACTTCCAACACACATCGTCACCTTGCCCTCAACTAGTCTCTGTTCATTTTATAACTCCTGTTTCAGGTTACTAATCATAGCAACTGAACTAGTATCGAATACCCAGGGGCTACTATGAATACTAGTAAAGTACACATCAATAAAATGTATATCATATATACTTTTGTTCACTTTGCCATCCTTCTTATCTGCCAAGTATCAGGGGCAGTTCCACTTCCAGTGACCATTTCCTTTGCAGTAGAAGCACTCAGTTTTAGGCTTGGGTCTAGCTTTGGGCATCTTCATGGGAGTGGCAACTTGCTAGTCATTCTTCTTGAAGTTCCCTTTCTTTGCCTTGCCCTTTTACTTGAAACTAGTGGTCTTGTCAACCATCAACATTTGATGCTTTTCTTGATTTCTATCTTTGTCAATTTCAGCACCACAAAGAGCTCGGGAATTGTTTTCGTCATCCCTTGCATATTATAGTTCATCACGAAGTTCTAGTAACTTGGTGATAGTGACTAGAGAACTCTGTCAATCACTATATTATTTGGAAGATTAACTCCCACTTGATTCAAGTGATTGTAGTACTCAGACATTCTGAGCACATGCTCACTGGTTAAGCTATTCTCCTCCATCTTGTAGGCAAAGTACTTGTCAGAGGTCTCATACCTCTCGACTCGGTCATGAGTCTAAAATGTCAATTTCAGCTCTTGGAACATCTTATATGCTTCATGGTGGTCAAAACGTTTTTGAAGTCCCAGTACTAAGCCGTAAAGCATGGTGCACTAAACTATCAAGTAGTCATCATACCGAGCTTGTCAAACATTCATAACGTCTGCATCTGCTCCTGCAATAGGTCCATCACCTAGTGTTGCATCAAGGACATAATTCTTTTGTGCAGTAATGAGCATAATCCTCAGATCACGGACCTAGTCTGCATCATTGCTACTATCAACTATCAACTTAGTTTTCTCTAGGAACATATCATAAATAAAACGGGGAAGCTATACGCGAGCAATTGATCTACAACATAGATATGCAAATACTATCAAGACTAAGTTCATGATAAATTAAAGTTCAATTTAATCATATTACTTAAGAACTCCCACTTAGATAGACATCCCTCTACTCATCTAAGTGATCACATGATCCATATCAACTAAACCATGTCCGATCATCATGTGAGATCGAGTAGTTTTCAATGGTGAACATCACTATGTTGATCATATCTACTATATGATTCACGCTCGACCTTTCGGTCTCCAGTGTTCCGAGGCCATATCTGCATATGCTAGGCTCGTCAAGTTGAACCCGAGTACTCTGCATGTGCAAAACTGGCTTGCACCCGTTATATGTGAACGTAGAGCTTATCACACCCGATCATCACGTGGTGTCTCGGCACGATGAACTGACGCAATGGTGCATACTCAGGGAGAACACTTATACCTTGAAAATTTAGTGAGAGATCATCTTACAATGCTACCGTCGTACTAAGCAAAATAAGATGCATAAAAGATAAACATCACATGCAATCAAAATAAGTGATACGATATGGCCATCGTCATCTTGTTCCTTTGATCTCCATCTCCAAAGCACCGTCATGATCACCATCGTCACCGGATTGACACCTTGATCTCCATTGAATCATCATTGTCGTCTCGCCAACTATTGCTTCTACGACTATCGCTACCGCTTAGTGATAAATTAAAGCAATTACATGGCGATTGCTTTTCATACAATAAAGCGACAACCATAAGGCTCCTGCCAGTTGCCGATAACTTTTACAAAACATGATCATCTCATACAAAAATTTATATATCATCACGTCTTGACCAAATCACATCACAGCAACCCCTTCAAAAACAAGTTAGATGTCCTCTACTTTATTGTTGCAAGTTTTACGTGGCTGCTACGGGCTTCTAGCAAGAACCGTTCTTACCTACGCATCAAAACCCCAACGATTTTTCATCAAGTGTGATGTTTAAACCTTCAACAAGGACTGGGTGTAGTCAAACTCGATTCAACTAAAGCTGGAGAAACATACACCCACTAGCCACCTGTGTGCGAAGCACAGCGGTAGAACCAGTTTCATGAACGCGGTCATGTAATGTCGGTCTGGGCCGCTTCATCCAACAATACCACCGAATGAAAGTATGACATGCTGGTAAGCAGTATGACTATTATCGCCCACAACTCTTTGTGTTCTACTCGTGCATATAACATCTACGCATAGACCTGGCTCAGATGCCACTGTTGGGGAACATAGTATTTCAAAAAGATTCCCTACGATCACGCAAAATCTATCTAGGAGAAGCATAGCAACGAGCGGGGAGAATGTGTCCATGTACCCTCGTAGACCGAAAGCGGAAGCGTTTAGTAACGCGGTTGATGTAGTCGAACATCTTCACGATCCAACCGATCAAGTACCGAACACACGGCACCTCCGCGATCTGCGCATGTTCAGCTTGGTAACGTCCCTCGAACTCTTGATCCAGTTGATGCCGAGGGAGAGTTTTGTCAGCACGATGGCGTGGTGACGGTGATGATGAAGTTACCGGCGCAGGGCTTCGCCTAAGCACTATGACAATTTGACAGAGGTGTAAAACTGTGGAGGGGGGCACCGCACACGGCTAAAGATCGACTTGCGTGTCTTTGGGGTGTCCCCTGCATCTGTATATAAATGAGGGAGAGGGAGAGGCAGCCATCCCTAGAGGGACGCGCCAAGCTGTGAAGTCCTACTAGGACTCCCTAGTCTGTAGCGACCCGACCCGAATGGATCAAGTCTCTGTGCTTATGTGTCATCCCTGGATCAGTATGCTGACACACACAGTACTCGAAGGATTTATAACAGAGGTAAATCACATGTATAAAGTAACGTAAATACTATTACCTCAATCCATATAGCGGAAGCAACAAGGTTGTGGATTCCCATCAACACCAACGGCAAAGTTGAGTGTAGAAATCGTAACCCTAACGTATCACTTACTCGTCGTAAGAAACCTGCAACATAAGACGTTGCAGCCCGAAACGGGTCAGTACATTGAATGTACTGGCAAATTCACACCATAGAGAATGATGAACAATGGCTATCACTACATGAATATTTGGCTGGTGGAAAAGCTCTATGGTTATAAAGTTTTTGCGTAAAGCCAATTTTTCCCTACTGCAAAGGAATAAGTTTATTTAACTATCATGGTGGTTGTGAAACATTGAGAATGGTTGACAGCATTCTCAATCCCAATTAAAAATAATTAAAACCCAACAACATTAATTAGAAGTAACATGTTGAGATTCACAATGATATTCAAGTACTAGATACTCAAGTTGTCCATAACCGGGGACACGGCTAATCATGATTAGTTTGTAAACTCTGCAGAGGTTTGCGCACTTTTCCCCACATGACTCGATCGCCTCCGTTTGTTTTCTCGCACTACATGGTGTTTGAGAAACGGATGACCGAGACATAGTCTTTCAGAAGCACTAGCACCTTGCATGTGGGGTAGACCGGTACACCTACATCCCCTACATCTGCTAGTCCACCCCGTAAGAGTTCGCACAACTTAGTCAACTATGCCAGAGCCCATAGTAGCATGTGGCTGCACACGGAAGTTTCTAGCATGAAAGATCTTATGATCCCTTTGAGCCTGGGTGGCGGTCCAAAAAAAACAGGCAAGTCCTGATAGACATCAGGTGCCTCAATCCACCCAGATGTGTGTTTAAGTTGCCACCTTAGATAAACCATTAAAATTATCAACTCACATCTGTCATGGATATCACTCACCCAATCCACGTCTACTAGCATAGCAAGGCATAATAATAAGCAAACGTAGAAGTAACTCCCAAAGGTTTCATAGTAATACAGGTAATAGGTACTACCTCATCTACTTCCCATCCCACAATTTAATTAGATCCTAATCATGCAATGTGTGAGCATTGATCTAATGCAATAAAATATGGGTTGTAGAAAAGGTATGATCAAAGTGTGAACTTGCCTGCAATGTTGATGAAGATGATGCGCACTCAAAACTCTTGATAGATCTACTCGTCACACTCCGGTCAATCTATCGTAGGCAAGCAATAGTAACCACACAATAAGTACTCATCTAATGCACAGGGAAAAATCGAACAAGAGAACGAACCAGAAGGTTCAACTTAAGAACTCCAGTTGCAAAGAAAGAACGAACCGAACAAAGAAACGAAAAACAAACGGTGGAAGAAAACAACTCGGTTCTAGCAAGTTGAAACTAGGTCAAAATTTTACAGTAACAAAAACTTGTTCAAGTTGATTAGACGGAACGGCAGTTTCGAGACGAAACTCCAGGCGCTTGAATCACCTGATTCCGATAAACGGGCGAGAAGATAAACTAGAACGAAGATCAGATCTGAGATCGCGATCGCGGAATAAATCCGACGAGAAGAAAAAGAAGAACGGTTATACGAACGGACGTCGTTAACCAGGAATAATCGGTGATCACGTTCGTTGAGACGAACAGTCCGAAAGAAGAACGAAAACCGATCTAGAAAACCGGAACGGTTTGGCGAAGAATCGGAGAGAAAACGAATCGGTAGAGAAGAAAAGAATCGGAACGGTTTATAAGAAAAACCGAACCGAGGGAAAGAAGAGACGCGGCGCGGTACCTCCGGCGAACGGCGGCGACGGCGGCGTTGACGCAGGGCGGCAGCGGCGCGGTGATGCATGGCGGCGGCGGTGTATGGCGGCGGCGGCGGTGACACAGGGCGGTGGCGGCGCGGCAAGGTGCGGCGGCGGCGGCTAAAGGCGGCGGCGGCGGGTGTGGGGTGGCGGCGTGGCGCGGTGGTGTATGGCGGTGGCTCGGCACGGGTGACGCAGGGCGCGGCGCGGGTGAGAGGCGCGGGGTGAGGCGCGGCTTGGGGAGGAGAGGGGCTTGGGTTTTGGTGTGAGGAGAGGGGGGGGTGCTTGGGTATTTATATGGGTGAGGGGAGACAAAACTTGGGGTAGAGGGCAAGGAATTAGAATAGGAGTAGGAAAGATCTAGAAAATAAACGGAGTAGGAATAAAGAAAACGAAATAAGGAAAAGGGGACAAGGGGGCGCCCTAGAATCCTAAAAGGATTTGGTCCTAGCAAGAGGCGGCGGCGGCCGGCCGGCTCCTGGCTCGGCGCCTGGCGCCTGGGAGCGCAGCGGTAGGTGGCTTGGCTTGGGCCTTTGGCCCAAGGCGCTGCTCAAATTTTTTTTTATATAAACAGATTTCGCGCGCAGACAAAAAACGAAAAAGAAAACTAAACGGGCTCCAAAATTCTAAAAGTAAATTTTCCCCGACTCCTAAAAATGAGCCGAACAAAATGAACTTTTCTCCGGACTTAAAATAAAAATTTTCAAAAATGCGCATTTTTCCCTATCCAAATAAAATGCAAATAAACACCGGAAAAACAAAATTGATCTATTTATTAAATCTTCATTTTTTCCTAAATTTGGGAAAGTCATATTATTCCCTCTCTCATATTTTTTTGATAACGAAAAAATAATTGAAGATGAAATAAATAAATCAAATGATCCTCTTTTCCAATTCGAGAAAACTCTCAAATAAGAAAATAACGAAATCTCCAACTCTCTCCGAAGGTCCTTGAGCTGCGTGAAATTTCTAGGATCGACCAAAAAGCAAGAAAATAAGATATGCATGATGATCTAATATTCCAAATTGAAAATAAAATAAATTCAAAGAACTTTGAATTTAATTCTTTGAAACTCCCAACTCATATTTCATATAATTTGAAGAAGTCATTTTATCTTCTCTCGTGAAAATCATTGAGTTGCTTAAAGTTTCTGAATTGGAAATATTTTCAAATGAAATTCAAATATTTTCAACACCCCTTGTCATTTAAATAAATGGAAGAAGTCATGTCATCTTCTCTCCGGGGTTTTGTGTTGAAAAGAATTTGAATTCACGAAGATCAGAAAACCAATATGAAAGTTTGGGAAAGTCCTTTTATTCCCTCTCATTTAACTTTCAAAAAGAATTCGAATTTCACTCAATTCACGCAATCAATCAAACAATCAATCAATCTATCTATGTGTTTATAACATTCCAAAATTTAGAATTTTGGGATGTTACATAGTCCTAGTAGGATTCCACCTCCCACACGGAGTAGGAAAGGGGGAAGGGAGAAGGAGAAGGAAAGGGGGGCGACCTCCTTCTCGTAGTCCTAATCGGCCTCCTACCCAAGGCGGGGCGCACCAGCCCCTTGTGGGCTGGTGTGCTTCCCTCTGATGGCCCATAAGGCCCATAACTTCTCCCGGGCGGTTCCGGTAACCTCCCGACACTCCGGAAAAATGCCCGAACGACTCGGAACCATTCCGATGTCCAAATGCAACCTTCCAATATATGAATATTTACCTCTCAGCCATTTCGAGACTCCTCGTCATGTCCGTGATCTCATCCGGGACTGCAAACAAGCGTTGGTCATCAAATCACATAACTCATAATACAAATCGTCATCGAACGTTAAGCATGCGGACCCTACGGGTTCGAGAACTATGTAGACATGACCGAGACACATCTTCGGTCAATAACCAATAGCGGAATCTGGATGCTCACATTGGCTCCCACATATTCTACGAAGATCTTTATCGGTCAAACCGCATAACAACATATGTTGTTCCCTTTGTCATCGGTATGTTACTTACGCGAGATTTGATCGTCGGTATCATCATACCTAGTTCAATCTCGTAACCGGTAAGTCTCTTTACTCATTCCGTAATGCATCATCCTGCAACTAACTAATTAGTCACATTGTTTGCAAGGCTTATAGTGATGAGCATTACCGAGAGGACCCAGAGATACCTCTCCGATACAAAGAGTGACAAATCCTAATCTTGATCTATGCCAACCCAATAAACACCATCAGAGACATCTGTAGAGCATCTTTATAATCACCCAGTTATGTTCTGCTGTTTGATAGCACACAAGGTGTTCCTCCAATATTTGGGAGTTGCATAATCTCATAGTTAGAGGAACATGTATAAGTCATGATCAAAGCAATAGCAATAAAACTAAACGATCATTATGCTAAGCTAACAGATGGGTCTTTTCCATCACATCATTCTCTAATGATGTGATCCCGTTCATCAAATGACAACACATGTCTATGGTCAGGAAACATAACCATCTTTGATTAATGAGCTAGTCAAGTAGAGGCATACTAGGGACACTCTGTTTTGTCTATGCATTCACACATGTACTATGTTTCCGGTTAATACAATTCTAGCATGAATAATAAACATTTATCATGATATAAGAAAATATAAATAACAACTTTATTATTTCCTCTATGGAATATTTCCTTCATCAGATCCCCTTCTCCCCCCCTCACCTGAGCGCCGCCATCGTTGTGGCCTCACGGTGAGCGTGGCCACCGGCCGCTGCCCTCCATCCGCCTTTGTCCAATGGCTTCCATCGGGGTGGCCTACATCTTCCTCGCCGCTGGATCGGGGCCGAGATGCATCGCCGCCGTCGCCCGTGTCGTTCCCCTCCGTCGGACGCCACCTCTGTTTCGTCATCGATTTGCTGCATCCTCGCCTCCACGAGCACGCTGCCGGCCCCTACAGCCCCGCTGTGAGCCGTCGTTCATTTCCCCACTCTCCTTGTTGCTCGATCTAGCCACCGTAGCCGCCGTGGACGAAGCCCCGCCTTAGCCACTCCTCTGCAGTTCGCCTTGCCTCTTCCTCTGCAGCCCCGCTGCTAGCCGCGACCCACTCTGCCCCTCCGCTTGCTGGCTGCCGTCCGCCGCCACATCCCCGGGTGTCGCTGCTATTGTCTGCTATGCCCCCGTAGCTGCCCCGCTAGGCTGTCTAGCTGTTGCTGCTCCTCCCCCTGTTCTCCGCGCCCGCTATCGCCCCTCGCGCTCGTGCCTCTGCACGTGGCAGCTCGTGTCGCCGCCATCCACCTCTGCTCGCGCGCTGCTGCTCAGCTCGACCGCGTAGCCTACCTCGCCTTGCTCTCGCCGGCTCGCCCCTGCGCCCCGCGGCGGCCTCGCCCGCCGTCCTCACCCCGCCGGCCACTTCTGCCCCCCTGCACCACCCACCACACATCTGCCCACCCCGGTCGCGACGCCGCCCCGTGCCACCCACTCGCCACCGCACCCGCGTCATGCCACCAACAATCGCCGGCGCCGCCTCGTAGTGACTTCACACCGAGCTGTCCACTCGCCGGCTGCGTCCCGGCCACCGGGGCCCCAACCCACACCTTGTCGGTACCCCGGTGGCCTCCCCCATGCCCGAGCAGGCTGCGCCCTGGCCGGTGCCCAGGTGTGCGCCCGCGCCCGGGCGCCCATTCCCCCGCACCAGGTAGCCATCCAGTGGCCTCTTGTGCCCCTAGCAGGCAGGGCCCATGCCCTAAAAAGAGATTAAAGAAAATAAGTATTAATTTATTAGTTTAATTAACTTAATTCAATTAACTTAATTAACCTATTTAATTTGCTAATTAACTTAGATAGCCAATGACGGCGGGGCCCCACCCCTGTTGTCCGGTTAAACTTTAAGGGGTCAACCAGGACCCCCTGGACCCACATGTCATCCTCTGGTACACCTCTGTGTACGCAGAGCTGGGCGCACCTAGCGTGTTAATCATTATTTTCAAATTAATAGTAATTGCGGAATATTGCTAAAATTTTAATAATTCATATAAAATAAATCGCAAGTCAGATGAAAATACTTTGTACATGAAAGTTGAAGGAAATATGCCCTAGAGGCAATAATAAAGTTGTTATTTATATTTTCTTATATCATGATAAATGTTTATTATTCATGCTAGAATTGTATTAACCGAAAACTTAGTACATGTGTGAATACATAGACAAACAGAGTGTCACTAGTTTGCCTCTACTTGACTAGCTCGTTGAATCAATGATGGTTATGTTTTCTAACCATAGACCTGAGTTGTCATTTGATTAACGGGATCACATCATTAGAGAATGATGAGATTCACTTGACCCATCCATTAGCTTAGCACGATGATCGTTTAGTTTGTTGCTATTGCTTTCTCCATATCTATACATGTTCCTATGACTACGAGATCATGCAACTCCCGAATACCGGAGGAACACTTTGTGTGCTACCAAACCTCACAACGTAACTGGGTGATTATAAAGGTGCTCTACAGGTGTCTCCGATGGTTTTTGTTGAGTTGGCATGGATCAAGATTAGGATTTGTCACTCCGATTGTCGGAGAGGTATCTCTGGGCCCTCTCGGTAATGTACATCACTATAAGCCTTGCAAGCAATGTAGCTAACGAGTTAGTTATGGGATGTAGCATTACGGAACGAGTAAAGAGACTTGCGTAACGAGATTGAACTAGGTATTGAGATATCGACGACCGAATCTCCGACAAGTAACATACCAATGACAACGGGAACAACGTATTATGCGGTTTGACCGATAAAGATCTTTGTAGAATATGTAGGAACCAATATGAACATCCAGGTTCCGCTATTGGTTATTGACCGGAGACATGTCTCAGTCATGTCTACATAGTTCTCAAACCCGTAGGGTCCGCACGCTTAACGTTCGGTGACGATCGGTATTACGAGTTTATGTGTTTTGATGTACCGAATGTAGTTCGGGGTCCCGGTTTTGATCATGGACATGATGATGAGTCTTGAAATGGTCGAGACGTAAAGATCGATATATTGAAAGCCTATGTTTGGACATCGGAATGGTTCCGGGTGAAATCGGGAATATACCGGAGCACCGGGAGGTTACCGGAACCCCCGGGAGGTATATGGGCCTTATTGGGCCTTAGTGGAAGAGAGGGGACAGAAGCAAAGGAGGGGGCGCCCCCCCCCCCCAAGCCCAATCTGAATTGGGAAGGGGGCCGACCCCCCTTCCCTTCCTTCTTCCCTCTCCTTCCTTCTCTCCTAGAACCAACAAAGGGAAGGGGGAATCCTACTCTCGGTGGGAGTAGGACTCCTTGGGGCGCGCCTAGAGAGGCCGGCCCCCTCCCCCTCCTCCACTCCTTTATATACGGGGAGGGGGGAACCCATAGACTCACAAGTTGATCATTGGTCTTTAGCCGTGTGCAGTGCCCCCCTCCACCATAATCCACCTCAGTAATATCGTAGCGGTGCTTAGGCGAAGCCCTGTTCCGGTAGCAACATCATCACCATCATCACACCATCGTGCTGACAAAGATCTCCCTCGAAGCTCTACTGGATTGTGAGTTTGCGGGACGTCACCGAGCCGAGCGTGTGCAAATCACGGAGGTGTCGTATCTTCGGTACTAGATCGGTCGATCGTGAAGACGTATGACTACATCAACCGTGTTGTCATAACGCTTCCGCTTACGGTCTACGAGGGTACATAGACAATACTCTCCCCTCTCCTTGCTATGGATCACCATGATCTTACATGTGCATAGGAATTTTTTTGAAATTACTGCATTCCCCAACAGTGGCATCTGAGCCTGGTTTATGCGTAGATGTTATATGCACGAGTAGAACACAAAGGAGTTGTGGGCGTGGGTATATACATATTGCTTGCCGTCACTAGTTGATTCTTGATTCAGAGGCATTGTTGGATGAAGCGGCTCAGATAGACATTATGCGTATGCTTTACGCAAGACTGGTTATACCGATGTGCTTCGCACACAGGTGGCTAGTGGGTGTCTGTTTCTCCAGCTTTAGTTGAATCGGATTCAATGAACAGGGTTCTTTCTGAAGATCAAAAAGCAATCACTATACCACGTTTTGGTTTTTGATGTGTAGGTAAGAACGGTTCTTGCTCAGCCCGTAGCAGCCACGTAAAACTTGCAACAACAAAGTAGAGGACGTCTAAGTTGTTTTTGCAGGGCTTGTTGTGATGTGATATGGTCAAGACATGATGCTAAATTTTATTTTATGAGATGATCATGTTTTGTAACACAGTTATGGTCAAGACATGGTTGTCACTTTATTGTATGAAATGCATTCGCCATGTAATTGCTTTACTTTACCACTAAGCGATAGCGATAGTCGTAGAAGCAATAGTTGGCAAGACGACAAGGATGCTTCGATGGAGATCAAGGTGTCAAGCCGGTGACGATGGTGATCATGACAGTTCTTTGGAGATGGAGATCAAACGCACAAGCTGATGATGGCCATATCATATCACTTATATTGATTGCATGTGATGTTTATCCTTTATGCATCTTATTTTTCTTAGTTCGGCAGTAGCATTATAAGAGGATCTATCACTTTCAAGGTATAAGTGTTCTCCCTGAGTATGCACCATTGCTACAGTTCGTCGTGCCGAGATACCATGTGATGATTGGGTGTGATAAGCTCTACGTTCACATACAACGGGTGCAAGCCAGTTTTGCACACGCGGAATACTCGGGTTAAACTTGACGAGCCTACCATATGTAGATATGGCCTCAGAACACTTGAGATCGAAAGGTCGAGCGTGAATCATATAGTAGATATGATCAACATAGTGATGTTCACCATTGAAAACTACTCCATCTCACGTGATGATCGGACATGGTTTAGTTGATATGGATCACGTGATCACTTAGATGATTAGAGAGATGTCTATCTAAGTGGGAGTTCTTAAGTAATTTGATTAATTGAACTTTAATTTATCATGAACTTAGTACGTGATAGTATTTTGCATGTCTATGTTGTTGTAGATAGATGGCCTGTGATGTTGTTCCGTTGAATTTTAATGCATTCCTAGATAAAGCTAAGTTGAAAGATGATTGTAGCAACTACATAGACTGGGTCTGTAACTTGAGAATTATCCTCATTGCTGCACAGACGAATTACGTCCGGGAAGCATCGCTAGGTGACAAACCCGCTGCAGGAGCAATGCCAGATGTCATGAACACCTGGCAGAGCAAAGCTGATGACTACTCGATAGTTCAGTGTGCCATGCTTTACGGCTTAGAACCGGGACTTCAACGATGTTTTGAACGTCATGGAGCATATGAGATGTTCCAGGAGTTGAAGTTAATATTTCAAGCAAATGCCCGGATTGAGAGATATGAAGTCTCCAATAAGTTCTACAGCTGCAAGATGGAGGAGAATAGTTCTATCAGTGAACATATACTCAGAATGTCTGGGTACCACAACCACTTGACTCAACTGGGAGTTAATCTTCCTGATGATAGTGGCATTGACAAAGTTATTCAATCACTGCCACCAAGCTACAAGAGCTTCGTGATGAACTATAATATGTGAGGGATGGATAAGACGATTCCTGAGCTCTTCGCAATGCTAAAGGTTGCGGAGGTAGAAATCAAGAAGGAGCATCAATTGTTGATGGTCAACAAGACCACTAGTTTCAAGAAAAAGGGTAAAGGGAAGAAGGGGAACTTCAAGAAGAACAGCAAGCCAATTGCTGCTCAAGTGAAGAAACCCAAGTCTGGACCTAAGCCTGAGACTGAGTGCTTCCACTGCAAAGGAACTGGTCACTGGAAGCGGAACTGCCCCAAGTATTTGGCGGAGAAGAAGGATGGCAAAGTGAAAGGTATATTTGATATACATGTTATTGATGTGTACCTTACTACTCGCAGTAGTGACCGGGTATTTGTTACTGGTTCAGTTGCTAACATTTGCAACTCGAAACAGGGGCTACGGATTAAGCGAAGATTGGCTAAGGACAAGGTGATGATGCACATGGGAAATGGTTCCAAAGTCGATGTGATCACCGTCGGCATGCTACCTCTACATCTACCTTTGGGATTAGTTTTAGACCTAAATAATTGTTATTTGGTGCCAGCGTTGAGCATGAACATTATATCTGGATCTTGTTTGATGCGAGACAGTTATTCATTTAAATCAAAGAATAATGGTTGTTCTATTTATATGAGTAATATCTTTTATGGTCATGCACCCTTGATGAGTGGTCTATTTTTACTAAATCTTGGTAGTAGTGATACACATGTTCATAGTATTGAGGCCAAAAGATGCAGAGTGGATAATGATAGTGAAACTTATTTGTGGCACTGCCGTTTAGGTCATATTGGTGTAAAGTGCATGAAGAAACTCCATTCTGATGGACTTCTAGAATCACTTGATTATGAATCACTTGGTACATGATAACCATGCCTCATGGGCAAGATGACTAAAACTCCATTCTCCAGAACAATGGAGCGAGCAACAGAGTTTTTGGAAATCGTACATACTGATGTATGTGGTCCAATGAGCATTGAAGCTCGCGGCGGATATCATTATTTTCTCACCTTCACAGATGATTTGAGAAGATATGGGTATATCTACTTAATGAAACATAAGTCTGAAACATTTGAAAAGTTCAAAGAATTTCAGAGTGAAGTGGAAAATCATCGTAACAAGAAAATCAAGTTTCTACGATCTGATCGTGGAGGTGAATATTTGAGTTATGAGTTTGGACTTCATTTGAAACAATGTGGAATAGTTTCGCAACTCACGCCACCTGGAACACCACAGCATAATGGTGTGTCCGAACATTGTAATCGTACTTTACTAGATATGGTGCGATCTATGATGTCTCTCACTGCTTTACCGCTATCATTTTGGGGTTACGCTTTAGAGACAGCTGCATTCACGTTAAATAGGGAACCATCTAAATCCGTCGAGACGACACCTTATGAACTGTGGTTTGGCAAGAAACCCACATTGTCGTTTCTTAAAGTTTGGGGCTGCGATGCTTATGTGAAAAAGCTTCAACCTGCTAAGCTCGAACCCAAATCTGAGAAATGTGTCTTCATAGGATACCCAAAGGAGACTGTTGGGTACACCTTCTATCATAGATCCGAAGGCAAGATATTCGTTGCTAAGAATGGATCCTTTCTAAAGAAGGAGTTTCTCTCGAAAGAAGTGAGTGGGAGGAAAGTAGAACTTGATGAGGTAATTGTACCTTCTCCCTTATTGGAAATTAGTTCATCAGTGAAATCAGTTCTAGTGATTCCTACACCAGTAAGTGAGGAAGCTAATGATGATGATCATGAAACTTCTGATCAAATTACTACCGAACCTCGTCAGTCAACCAGAGTTAGATCCGCACCAGCGTGGTATGGTAATCCTGTTCTGGAAGCCATGTTACTTGACCATGACAAACCTACGAACTATGAGGAAGTGAAATACTTGCTAAATATGATGTTAGTCATAGAATTGCATCTCCTTATCACCCACAGTCTAGCGGTCAAGTAGAACTGAGCAATAGAGAGCTTAAATTAATTTTGCAAAAGACTGTTAACAGATCTGGAAAGAATTGGTCCAAGAAACGTGATGATTCATTATGGGCTTATAGAACTGCATATTAAAATCCTATGGGTATGTCTCCGTATAAAATGGTTTATGGTAAAGCTTGTCACTTACCTCTCGAACTAGAACATAAGGCATATTGGGCCATTAAAGAGCTCAACTATGATTTCAAACTTGCCGGTGAGAAGAGGCTTTTTGACATTAGCTCACTTGATGAATGGAGAACCCAGGCCTATGAGAATGCCAAACTGTTTAAAGAAAAAGTTAAAAGATGGCATGATAAAAGGATACAAAAACGTGAGTTTAATGTAGGTGATTATGTATTATTATACAACTCTCGTTTAAGATTTTTTGCCGGAAAACTCCTCTCTAAATGGAAAGGTCCTTACATCATCGAGGAGGTCTATCGCTCCGGTGCCATAAAAATCAACAACTTCAAAGTCACTAATCCGAGGGTGGTGAACGGTCAAAGAATCAAACATTATATCTCACATAATCCTATAAATGTTGAAACTAATGTTATTGAAACCGTAACCTCGGAGGAATACATAAGGGACACTTTCCAGAATGTTACAGACTCCAAAAAGGCATAGGTATGTGGTACAGTCTGTAAACCGACTACAAAATAGTTCTAATATCAATTTTTCTCTGTTTTGGAATATTTAAAAAATAGGAAAATGAGAAGCAGTCCGGGAAGGACACGAGGCATCCACAAGGGTGGAGGGCGCGCCCTACCCCCTGGGTGCGCCCCCCTGACCCGTGGGCACCTTGTGTGCTCTTCGGACTCTATTTTCTTGCATGATACTTCTTTTGGTCGGTAAAAAATCATTATATAATCTCCCGAAGGTTTTGACCACCGTACCACACAAATATCTCATGTTTTTGGTTTCGAGCTGTTTTCTGCCAAGGTTGTCAAGGCCAGGCATCATGTTTTCTCCCTCCTCCTCCAACAATGAGGGCAATGGTGCTTGGCTAATGAAGATAGAGCTGAAAAGAGAAGATCTCGGAGAGATCAACAAGGATGATGGGATCAAGAAGGCCATGGGGGATCAAGTTCCGGCAGTAGTAGACGAAGACATCCTTCAACCTCATCACAATCTCTTTACCCCAACAGAGATTGAAGCTTTCAGGATGATTGAGTTAGCTTGCATTCAAAACAAGTATCTCACGAGTGAAAATATTTTGTTGAAGGAGCATATCATCGCACTCAAGGGCATTATCCGCACATTGGAGGATCTCCTATGCTCGATGTGCGACTATCCATCATCACCAACACCTTCTTCACCAACAAGGAAGGAGACATAAACACATGGGTATGGGCAACTGCCAAGCTTGGGGGAGTGCCACGGTATCGTATCACCATCACACTTTTATTTTTACCATTTCTCTTAGTTCGATCCATTTGATAATATCTTGATCTAGTAGAATAAAGTTTTAATATGATCTAGTTTTGAGTTTTGCTTTATAATCCTTCTATGTAATCGAGTCTGTGAGCTATATATAATAAAGATTAGTGTTGAGTCAAGGGCTTGATTATCTTGCTATGATCTTGAGGGAATAAACTAAAAGAGAAAGAATAAAAAGAAATAAAGAGATCATATGGATCTTATGGAGAGTAATGACTTCACATATAAAGAGTATGATGAATAAAAGTTGTTGAGAGTTGGCAAACACAGTTTTGGTCATCGTTGCAATTAATAGGAAGTAATAAAGAAAGAGAGGTTTTCACATATAAATATACTATCTTGGACATCTTTTATGATTGTGAGAACTCATTAAAATATGACATGCTAAAGAGTTGATGTTGGACAAGGAAGACAACGTAATGGGTTATGTTTTCTTACATCTGATATAAATTATATTGTCATGGATCATCCAACATGTTGATCTTGCCTTTCCCTCTCATGCTAGGCAAATTCTTTGCACCAAGTAGAGATACTACTTGTGCTTCCAAATATCCTTAAACACAGTTTTACCATGAGAGTCCACCATATCTACCTATGGATCGAGTAAGATCCTTCAAGTAAGTTGTCATCGTTGCAAGCAATAAAAATTGCTCTCTAAATATGTATGATTTATTAGTGCGGAGAAAATAAGCTTTATACGATCTTGTGATGTGGAAGAAATAAAAGCGAGGGACTGCATAATAAAGGTCCATATCACAAGTGGCAATATAAAGTGATGTTCTTTCGCATTAAGAATTTGTGTATCCAACCATAAAAGCACATGACAACCTATGCTTCCCTCTGCGAAGGGACTATCTTTTATTCTTGTCTTATACTTCATACAAGAGTCACGGTGATCTTCACCTTTCCTTTTACATTTTATCATTTGGCAAGCACAATGTGTTGGAAAGACCCTGATATATATAGCTAGTTGGATGTGAGTTTTCATGAACTATTATTGTTAACATTACCCTTGAGGTAAAAGGTTAGGAGGCAAAACTATAAGCCCCTATCTTTCTCTGTGTCCGACTAAAACTTCATAACCATAAATATTGCGTGAGTGTTAGCAATTGTGAAGGACTAAATGATGGTTGACTATGTGGACTTGCTCCTATGTTATGATAAATTGCAATTGCCTCAATGACTGAGATTATAGTTTGTTAGTTTTCAATGAAGTTTCTGATTCATACTTGAAACTGTGAATGAATTGTTACTTTAGCATAAGAAATCATATGACAATATTTATATATGTTGTTGTTATAAGAATGATCATGATGCCCTCATGTCCGTATTTTATTTTATCGACACCTCTATCTCTAAACATGTGGACATATTTTTCGATATCGGCTTCCGCTTGAGGACAAGCGAGGTCTAAGCTTGGGGGAGTTGATACGTCCATTTTGCATCATGCTTTTATATCGATATTTATCACATTATGGGATGTTATTACAAATTATGTCACAATACTTATGCCTATTCTCTCTTATTTTGCAAGGTTTACATGAAGAGGGAGAATGTCTGCAGCTGGAATTCTGGGCTAGAAAAGGAGCAAATATTAGATACCTATTCTGCACAGCTCCAAAAGTCCTGAAACTTCACGGCAGCAAGTTTCAGAATATATAAAAAATATTGGGCGAAAGAAGTACCAGAGGGGGGCCACCCACCATCCACGAGGGTGGGGGCGCGCCCTACCCCCTAGGCGCGCCACTGCCTCGTGGGCCCCCAGGCAGCCCTCTGATGCTCATCTTTGGCTATATGGAGTCTTTCGTGGAGAAAAAAAAATCATAAGCTAGCTCACGGGACGAAACTCCGCCGCCACAAGGCGGAACCTTGGCAGAACCAATTTAGGGCTCCGGCGGAGCTGTTCTGCCAGGGAAACTTCCCTCCGGGAGGGGGAAATCATCACCAACAATCCTCTCATTGGGAGGGGGTCAATCTCCATCAACATCTTCACCAGCACCATCTCATATCAAACCCTAGTTCATCTCGTGTATCCAATCTTTGTCCCAAAGCCTCAGATTGGTACCTGTGGGTTGCTAGTAGTGTTGATTACTCTTTGTAGTTGATGCTAGTTGGTTTATTTAGTGGAAGATCATATGTTCAGATCCTTTTTGCATATTAATACCCCTCTAATTATGAACATGAATATGATTTGTGAGTAGTTATGTTTGTTCCCGAGGACATGGGAGAAGTGTTTCTATAAGTAGTCATGTGCATTTGGTATTCCTCGATATTTTGATGAGATGTATGTTGTCTTTCCTCTAGTGGTGTCGTGTGCACGTCGACTACATGACACTTCACCATTGTTTGGGCCTAAAGGAGGGCATTGGGAAGTAATAAGTAGATGATGGGTTGCTAGATTGAGAGAAGCTTAAACCCTAGTTTATGCGTTGCTTCATAAGGGGCTGATTTGGATCCATATGTTTCATGCTATGGTTAGGTTTACCTTAATACTTCTATTGTAGTTGCGGATGCTTGCAATAGGGGTTAATCATAAGTGGGGTGCTTGTGAAGGAAGGACAGTACCCAAGCACTGGTCCACCCACATATCAAATTATCAAAGTACCGAACGCGAATCATATGAACGTGATGAAAACTAGCTTGACGATAATTCCCATGTGTCCTCGGGAGCGCTTTCCTTTATGTAAGAGTTTGTCCAGGCTTGTCCTTTGCTACAAAAAGGATTGGGCCATCTTGCTGCACCTTATTTAATTTTATTACTTGTTACCCATTCAAATTACCTTATCACAAAACTATCTATTACCGATAATTTCAGTGCTTCTAGAAAATACCTTACTGAAAACTGCTTATCATTTCCTTGTGCTCCTCGTTGGGTTCGACACTCTTACTTATCGAAAGGACTACGATAGATCCCCTATACTTGTGGGTCATCAAGAATCTTTTCTGGCGCCATTGTCGGGGAGTGAAGCGCCTTTGGTTGGTGGAATTTGGTAAGGAAAAATTTATATAGTGTGCTGAAATTTACTGTCACTTGTTACTATGGAACATAATCCTTTGAGGGGCTTTTTCGGGGTATCTTCACCCCGACCAGTAGAGCAAAGATTTGCTCCTCAACCTACTGAACCTACTAAAAATGTTTAATTTGAAATTCCTTCGGGTATGATAGAGAAACTGCTAGTTAATCCTTTCACAGGTGATGGAACATTACATCCTGATTTGCACCTAATCTATGTGGATGAAGTTTGTGGATTATTTAAGCTTGCAGGTATGCCCGAGGATGTTATCAAGAAGAAGGTCTTCCCTTTATCTTTGAAGGGAAAAGCATTGACATGGTTTAGGCTATGTGATGATATGCGATCATGGAACTACAACTGATTGAAATTGGAATTTCATCAGAAGTTTTATCCTATGCATCTTGTTCATCGTGATCGTAATTATATATATAATTTTTGGCCTCGTGAAGGAGAAATCATCACTCAAGCTTGGAGGAGGCTTAAGTCAATTTTATATTCATGCCCCAATCATGGGCTCTCAAGAGAAATTATTATTCAAAAAATTGATGCTCGGCTTTCTCTCGATAATCGCTCCATGCTCGATACTTCTTGTACTGGCTCTTTTATGATGAAGACTATAGAATTCAAATGGGATTTATTGGAAAGAATTAAATGCAACTCTGAAGATTGGGATCTCGACGAAGGTAAGTAGTCAGGTATAACACCTAAGTTTGATTGTGTTAAGTCTTTTATGGATACCGATGCTTTCCGTGAATTTAGCACTAAATATGGACTTGACTCTGAAATAGTAGCTTCTTTCTGTGAATCCTTTGCTACTCATGTTGATCTCCCTAAGGAGAAGTGATTTAAATATAATCCTCCCATTGAAGTAAAAGTAGTTGCACCTATTAAAGTTGAAGAAAATACTATCACTTATAACGATCCTGTTGTTCCTACTGCTTATATTGAGAAACCACCTTTCCCTGTTAGAATAAAGTATCATGCTAAAGCTTCAACTATATTTCGTAAGAGTAATACTAGAAATAATATTGATGGGCATGTTATTTATTTCTGTGATGAAGCTGCTAGAATTGCTAGACCGGATACTAAAAATAAACATAGACCTGTTGTAGGCATGCATGTTATTTCTGTTAAAATAGGAGATCATTGCTATCATGGCTTATGTGATATGGGTGCTAGTGCAAGTGAAATACCTCATTCCCTATATAAAGAAATTATGCATGATATTGCGCCTGCTGAGATAGAGGAAATTGATGTTACTATTAAACTTGCCAATAGAGACACTATTTCACCAATTGGGATTGTTAGAGATGTTGAAGTCTTGTGTGGGAAAGTTAAATATCATGCTGATTTTCTTGTTCTTGCTTCCCCACAAGATAACTTTTGTCCCATTATATTTGGTAGACCCTTCTTGAATACTGTTAATGCTAAGATAGACTGCAATAAGGATATTGTTTCTGTTGGTTTAGGGGATATGTCTCATGAGTTTAATTTTGCTAAGTTTCGTAGACAACCCCACGATAAAGAATTGCCAGGTAAAGATGAAATTATTAGTCTTGCTTCTATTGTCATGCCTCCTAATGATCCTTTGGAGCAATATTTGCTAGACCATGAAAATGATATGTTTATGAATGAAAGAAGGTAAATAGATGAATTATTCTTTAAACAGGGACCTATTTTGAAACACAACTTGCCTGTTGAAATTCCAGGGGGTCCTCCTCCACCCAAGGCTGACCCTGTGTTTGAGCTTAAACCTTTACCTGATACTCTTAAATATGCTTATCTTGATGAAAAAGAGATATATCCTGTTATTATTAGTGCTAACCTTTCAGAGCATAAAGAAAAGAAATTATTGAAAACTCTAAAGAAGCACCGTGCCGCTATTGGATATACTCTTGATGATCTTAAGGGCATTAGTCCCACCCTATGCCAGCACAAAATAAAATTGGAAAAGGATTCTAAACCGGTTGTTGATCACTGAGGGAGTCCTGGATTAGGGGGTCTCCGGACAGCCGGCCTATCTCCATTGGCCGGACTGTTAGACTAAGAAGATACAAGATTGAAGACTTCGTCTCGTGTCCGGATGGGACTCTACTTGGCGTGGAAGGCAAGCTAGGCAATACGTATATGGATATCTCCTCCTTTGTAACCGACCTTGTGTAACCCTAACCATCTCTGGTGTCTATATAAACCGAAGGGTTTTAGTCCGTAGGACAACAATCACAACATACAATCATACCATAGGCTAGCTTCTAGGCTTTAGCCTCTCTGATCTCATGGTAGGTCTACTCTTGCACTACCCATATCATCAATATTAATCAAGCAGGACGTAGGGTTTTACCTCCATCGAGAGGGACCGAACCTGGGTAAAACTTCGTGTCCCCTGCCTCCTGTTACCATCCAGCCTAGACGCACAGTTCGGGACCCCTTACCCGAGATCCGCCAGTTTTGACACCGACATTGGTGCTTTCATTGAGAGTTCCTCTGTGTCGTCGCCGTTAGGCTTGATGGCTCCTACTATCATCGATGGCGATGCGGTCCAGGATGAGACTTTTTTCCCCGGACAGATCTTCATATTCGGCGGCTTTGCACTGCGGGCTAATTCGTTTGGCCATCTGGAGCAGATTGAAAGCTATGCCCCTGGCCATCAGGTCAGATTTGGAAGTTTGAACTACACGGCCGACATCCGCGGAGACTTGATCTTCGACGGATTCGAGCCACAGCCGGGCGCGCCGCACTATCGCGATGGGTATGACCTAGCTCTGCCGCTGAACAGTACCCCAGAGGCCGTGCCCGCATCAGCTCCGACCCGTAGCTCGGAGCCAACTGCGTCAATCGAGGACGGGTGGTTAGACATCGCCTCAAGGGCTGCAGTCTCAACGGCGATCGAGCCAAACACCAGCATAATCCTCTGCGCAGCCCGTGACTCCAAGGTGCCGGACTCTTTTCCGGACTCCAAACCATCCGCGCCCCTGCCAATCGAATCCGATTGGGCACCGATCATGGAATTCACAGCCGCGGATATCTTTCAACACTCGCCCTTCGGCGACATTCTGAATTCACTAAAGTCTCTCTCTTTGTCAGGAGAGCCCTAGCTGAATTATGGCCAACTGGATTGGGATGCGGACGACGAAGAAATTCGACGCCCACCCACCACCCACTTCATAGCCACTGTCGATGACTCAACCGACATGCTCGACTTCAACTCTGAAGACATCGACGGTATGGACGATGATGCGGCAGGCGAAGAGGAACCACCGCCCACAGGGCGCTGGACGTCCACTTCATCATATGATGTATACATAGTGGACACACCAAAAGAAGATGACGAGGAACGGAAAGACGCACCGAAGGCTTGTTCCCTCGAGAAGCAGTCAAAGCGACGGTGCAAGCGCCGCCCCAAATCCCGCCTCGGCAGAAATAACGATCATACAGACCCAGCGTTGGAGCAGGGCGAACCACTGCCGGACCACGGCAATACGGGGAATCAAACCGAACAAACCAATTCTGTCAAAGATAATAGTCCGGACGACATAACGCCGGATAGACACCCGGAGCAGCAGAATGCCCGTCAAAGGCTTGTTGCCACCGCGAGGAGTCTGAAAAAGCAGAAGCAAAGGCTCAAGGCTGCGCAGGACACACTCCAAATCAGATGGAGTAAAGTACTCAACACAACAGCAAAGTACGGCAACAATTGCCCCACCAAGAGCTACCCAAAGCGGAAGTTGCTACCTGAATTCGATGAGGAGGCCTCAGACCCCCCACAACCAAAAATCAAAACAGCCACCTGGCCGGATAGACGACCTCACGGCCAACATAGAGCGGCAAACAATGCCACTCACAAGACAATACGCGATCCACGCGAGGGCTCGCACCAAAAGGACGACGCAACCAGATCCATCTATGGACCATGCAAGCGCGCCCCAGCATACAATGTAACACAACAAACATCCGAACAACGCGGTACACCCAGATACAGGGGTGCCGCACACCCCCTATGTTTCACCGATGAGGTGCTGGACCATGAATTTCTAGAGGGATTCAAACCCGTAAACATAGAGGCACACGACGGAACAACAGATCCTGGGGTCTGGATTGAGGACTATATCCTCCATATCCATATGGCTCGAGGAGATGATCTCCACGCCATCAAGTACTTACCCCTCAATTTCAAAGGGCCAGCTCGTCACTGGCTTAAAGGCCTTCCTGAAAACTCCATTGGAAGCTGGGAAGAGCTCGAAGACGTTTTTCGGGCAAATTTTCAAGGGACTTATGTCCGACCTCCGGACACCGACGATTTGAGTCATATAACTCAACAGCTCGGATAGTCAGCCCGAAAACTTTGGAATAGGTTTCTTACTAAAAAGAACCAAATTGTCGACTGTCCGGACGCCGAAGCCTTGGCAGCTTTTAAGCATAGCATCCGTGACGAATGGCTCGCCAGACACCTCGGCCAAGAAAAGTCGAGAACAATGGCAGAATTAACAAGCCTCATGACCCGCTTTTGCGTAGGTGAGGACAGCTGGCTAGCCAGATGCAGCACCAACGACCCCAGTACATCTGAAGTCAGAGATGGAAATGAGAAATCACGGTGCAACAGCAATAACAAATGCCAAAATAAAGAAGACAGAACGAAGAGCACGGCAGTAAATGCCGGATTCAAAAGCTCTCGGCCAGGTCAGCAAAAGCCGCCCTCTAAAGGCGCTAGAGACGAACTGTCCGGCCTAAACAAAATTCTGGACCAAATATGTCAGATCCATAGCACCCCTGGTAAACCTGCTAATCATACCCACAGAGAATGTTGGGTCTTCAAGCAGTCCGGCAAGCTCAACGCCGTACACAAGGGGGAGGATACACCAAGCGAAGACGAGGATGAGCCTCTCAAGCAAGACACTGGGGAACAAAAGAAATTTCCACCAGAAGTCAAAACAGTAAACGTGTTACACGTGATCAAGGGAAGAAACAAAAAGGCACTCCCAGAAAAATATGCCCAAGGGCCTATCACCACGGAGTCCTGCCACTGGTCGTCTCAACCGATCACTTTCGACCATCGTGATTACTCAGCAAGTATCCGGTGTGCAGGATGGGCTTCCCTGGTATTGGACCCAATAATTGACGGATACCACTTCACACGAGTCCTGATGGACGGTGGCAGCAGTCTAAACCTGATATACTAGGATACAATCCGCGAAATGGAGATAGACCCAACAAAAATTTGCCATAGCAACACTACCTTTAAAGGAGTAACGCCAAGCCCAGGGGCTCATTGTACGGGCTCCCTGCTACTAAAGGTTACATTCGGCTTCCCCGATAACTTCCATAGCAAACATTTAACCTTCCACATCGCTCCATTCCAAAGTGGCTATCAAGCACTACTCGGACGCAAAGCTTTCGCTCGCTTTAATGCAATACCGCACTATGCTTCCCTCACACTCAAGATGCCTGGCTCACGTGGCATCATTACAGTGAACGGAAGTATTAAGCAATCTTTGCGCACCAAAGAGCGTGCGGCTGCCTTGGTAGCCGCACACTAAAAATGGCCTCACCAAATAAAGCATTTAACAGGTGTTCAAGACCTCGAACACGGTTAGATGAGTCCGGCGCAGCTATATGTAATTCATACCGGATCAATGGTCACACCCCTATTACAAATACAAGGGGCTCAACGCACGCAGACAAGCGGCATTTTTTACGCATCTTGAATTATTCATGGTTTCTTTAAAAACTATCTTTTTGCATGACAACTTTTTCACCTAAGTTCCTATCTTTCATAGATGATCATCGTGCTACACCCGTCTAGGATACGGCACAACGGAGACATAGGCGTAGACGTGCAGCAGGGACCCTCTCCAAGGATTCTTTTTAGATTAAGACCTTGCGTAAACCTTTTTTACTGTCTCTTGTTGATACATATCCACCGAATTCTCAGCACAGTTGAGAAGGATGCTGACGTCTTGGCATGTGGCCACGTCAGAATAATGCACGTACCTGGACACAAGGAGCTTCTTACAAAGGGCACTATTTAGGCCCGGTTGATACCATAAAGACCGAATACCTTAGGGAGTGTTCGGTGTCGCGAGTTTGGCCTTATATGCATCAGCTCCGAATCATTGTCTTTGGTGAAATGTTGGGTTTGCCCGGCTCCTGTGTTTTGGTGCCTTACGTTCCACTTTATCGGCTAAGGTAGAACCAGGAGAACTACTGCGATTGTGCCCTGGTTCATCCGGACGAGCACCTCAGTAGAGAAAGCCGAAAACTGACTGTCATGATATAGCGTGAGACTGGTCAACCACTTGATGACCTATCGGAATGTTAGAATTCCTCCGCCTTAACAAAGGGCCGTTTTCCGGCTAGGCATGTATGCACCCCGCGATCGGGAGAGTGTGGAGCCACCAGGGGCTATCTAGTAGCCCCACTGTCAAACTCCTATGGCTAAGTGAAAGTGTTAAAGCATTATAGTCCGGTTGCCTCGCTCGCTACACTATCACCTCCTTAATAGGACCAATACGTTGGGTTAATTGTGAACACACGTTTTTTGCGAGCAGCTCTGCATTATATGCGTGGGGGTTGAAGCCGACGGCTGCAATCTTTCAGGTTATACACATGTATACATAAACGGCCGCATAGGAGGCATCATACTACTTTCAGGCAAAAGTATAAACATAGCCTTATAAAAACTTCATAAAAAGCATTGTGTTTACAATGAGAATACATATCACTCAAACATAATATTCTTCGAGCACTGGGCCTCTATCAAACGAGCACCCTCGAGAACCTCCTCGAAATAGTGCTCAGCAGCCACTCGGCCTATGGCCCAACCCTGCGCCGCAATAGTGGTAGCATCCATCTCCGCCCAGTATGCTTTAACACGGGCAAGGGCCATCCGCGAGCCTTCTATGCACGCCGACCTCTTCATCACATTAATGCGCGGCACCGCACCAAGGAACTGCTGCACTAAGTTGAAATAGCTGTTCGGCTTTGGCTTTTCCGGCCATAGCTGATCCACAATAGACCTCATGGCGAGTCCGGACAACCTATTCAGTTCGCCCCATTCGGCTAGCTGGTCAGTCAATGAAAGCGGACGCTCTGGAACGTATAATTGCGACCAGAACAGCTTGTCCACTTCATGATCTATCTGACCTTGGAAGTACTTGGCCGCATCGGCAGCGCTCACCGCCAAATCCATATACGCATCTGCCGAACTCCATAGCCGATCTAGAGGGGCATACCTGGATCTCCGAACTTCCTCCGTAACATGAAGGTTTTCCCAGCCGCAATATCCCCGGCTTCCCGCAGCTCCTCCTTCGCTCTCAAAGTAGAACGGGTGTCTTTGTCCGCCGCCGTGGCCTTCTCCAGGTCTGTTGCCTTCGCTCGATTTTCTTTTTCAAGGACCCGGCAACGGTCGGTAGTGTATTTTAATTCTACGGCCATCTTGGCCATCTTCTCCTGGCTCTCGCAATGTGCGTCCTTCTCAGCTTTCAACTCTTCGGCCGCCTTCAAAGCAGCGGCATTACTAATCCTCGCTTGTTCCTTGGCTCGGGCAAGTTCTGCCCGCAAGGTCTCCACGGTGGCAGCTCCATCTGCAGTCACAACATATTAAAGATACTGGCATCATGCTGCTCTTACTATGTGGTGTTCACCATATAATAACACTTACCCTGTGCCTCGTCAAGCCTCTTGTTAACAAGCTCGATGTCGGCGTCTACTGCATCCAGTTGCCGTTTTAATTTGGCAAACTCACTAGTCCGGCTAGCCACCGGAGTTTCCACCACCTGGACATAGGGGCAGTCTGGTTATTGCTTGGGAATATGATCCTCTGTCCGCCGCCGTTCTTGATGACACCCAGAGTCTCAGGGGCTACTATCTACACAGGGCACACCTAACATGTGCAGTACTATCACATATTATCTCACGTACCTCAAAGCCCGTCAGTAGACTCATAAAGGCTTCATGTTATCCGCTTTCGGCGGACGAGATTCTCTCCATCACCGTACCCATCAGCATACGGTGTTCTTCTGAGATGGCCGCTCGCCCCACCAACTCCCTCAGAACGTCCGACCGCACACCAGGCGGTGCTGGACTCTTTTGTCTGCTCTCTTCGGGAGCCGGACGCTGGGGACTTCGGGGGTCTATGGGATTATCTTCTGGCCTCACCGGATCTGGAGAGGCCCTCCGTGACGACACTTCAGAGTTGCCCGCTTCTTGAGCGGAGGAGTCCGGGGGAGGCATTTCGCTCTCCATCATCTCTGGAAGAAGGTCCCCCGAAGACGAGCTCATCTGAGAGGGCTATGGCCCGAACTGCAAGATATATGCGGTGGTTATTTTCTCAGAAAAAGATAGCATACCTTTATTATTAAAGTTTTTTGGATCACTTACAACTCGTTGGAGGGCTGATCCCCCCGCGGACTTTGTGCGGCAAAAGCACCCCCCGAGGCAGGACCCTCTATGGGAGACTTCTTCTCCTGTTTGGAGGCTTCGGCTTCCGGATCCTCGGAAGCAGTCCTTTTCCTCCCCCGGTTGTCCTCCTTCATGGAGACGCCCATTCCCTTGGTTGGAACGGGCAGCGATGGGGGCCCGCGTCCGCCCGTATTATCCCCCCCCCCCCCGGTATCTTCCTTCGAGGGCTCCCGGCAAGGTGCGATCTCGAGCATCTTCTCCAATACCGGATTTTCCAAACCCTCAGGGAGGGGGGCCAAACACCGAATCATCTTCGCCTTTGTTAGCCAGTCCTGGTCAAAAAGCGAACTCTCAGAAATAACTTCGTGACGAATAAAAGACAGTGTGTTCGGCCAGAGGGTTTCTTACTTGTTCGGCGGCGCGGTTACTGCTCATGCCCAGGTCCTCGGTAATATGCGGACACTCTACTTGAGGTCCGCAGAATGACTTGTACATCTCCTCGTGCGTCAGGCTGGGGAAACTTTGAATGGCACGTGGTCCCTCTGGGTTGAACTCCCACAAGCGAAGGGGCCGGCGTTTGCAAGGCTGGACTTGACGAACCAACATAACTTGTATTACCATAGCCAAATTAAAATCTCCCTCAAAGAGATCCCGGGTGCAGCTTTGCAGTATAGGCACGTCCTTGGCTGGACCCCAGCTCAGACCTCTGCTAATCCATGACATCAGTTGTGGTGGGGGCCCGAGCAGAAAGCAGGGGCAGCCGCCCACTTGGCACTTCTGGGAGCCGTGACGTAAAACCACTCCCATTGCCATAATCCAGACACCTCTGGAAAGGAACCTTTCGGCCATGGAGCTCCTGCCATCTTGCCTATTGATGCACCTCCGCACGCTGCATGTTGCCCCTCGATCATCTTCGGCTTTACTTCAAAGGTCTTGAGCCACAGGCCAAAGTGAGGGGTAACGTGGAGGAAGGCCTCACACATGACAATAAATGTCGAGATGTGGATAAAGGAGTCCGGAGCTAGATCGTCGAAATCTAGCCCGTAATAGAACATCAAACCCCTGACGAAGGGATCCAGAGTGAGGCCTAGACCTCAAAAGAAGTGGGAGACGAACACGATGTTCTCGTTGGGTTCGGGAGTAGGGACGATCTGCCCTCGAGCAGGCAGCCGATGCAAAACCTCGGTGGTCAGGTATCTGGCCTCCCTCAACTTCTTGATGTCCTCTTCCGTAACGGAGGAGGGCATCCATCGGCCTTGAACGCTGGATCCGGACATGATTGAAGATCCGGAGCACCTAACCTGGGCTTTGGTGTTAGAACTCGAGGTGGGGGAAGGGTTCGATTGAGCACAAGAGGGAAAAAGCGAAAACCTTGTCCCCTTATAAAGAGGGTGAATATCAAGCGTCCTCTCCGTAGCCGTTTGGGACTTGCCTATAATCTAGGAGTCCTAGACACGGTTGGGTTACCCACGCCCGTATTGATGAGAATCCCGTAATAAGGGGACACGATCTCTGCTTTGACAAGACGTGTCGAAAAATTGCCTCGTGTTATGTGCGGGGCTGGTTAAAAGAAACGGTTCGAATAATCACCGGGCCATGACATAACGTCATGCTGCCAAAACAAGCTAGCAAATTAGATCCACGAAAATATTATTCTCTCTATGGTGGAATGTGGAACTAATTTTGTAGGGTCGGACGCTATCCTCATATTCAAAATCTTTTGCGGTGTATTCGGAGAAGGAACCCGCCTTGCAATGTCGAAGACAATACTGCGCGCCGGACTCATTGTCAATGAAGCCTGGTTCAGGGGCTACTGAGGGAGTCCTGGATTAGGGGGTCTCCGGACACCCGGACTATCTCCATTGGACGGACTGTTAGACTAAGAAGATACAAGATTGAAGACTTCGTCTCGTGTCCGGATGGGACTCTACTTGGCGTGGAAGGCAAGCTAGGCAATACGTATATGGATATCTCCTCCTTTGTAACCGACCTTGTGTAACCCTAACCCTCTCCGGTGTCTATATAAACCGAAGGGTTTTAGTCCGTAGGACAACAATCACAACATACAATCATACCATAGGCTAGCTTCTAGGGTTTAGCCTCTCTGATCTTGTGGTAGATCTACTCTTGTACTACCCATATCATCAATATTAATCAAGCAGGACGTAGGGTTTTACCTCCATCGAGAGGGCCCTAACCTGGGTAAATCTTCGTGTCCCCTGCCTCCTGTTACCATCCGGCCTAGACGCACAGTTCGGGACCCCCTACCCGAGATCCGCCGGTTTTGACACCGACAATCACCAACGACGGTTAAATCCTAAGATGAAAGAAGTGGTAAGAAAAGAAATACTAAAGCTTCTGGAGGCAGGTATAATTTATCCCATTGCTGATAGTCAGTGGGCAAGTCATGTCCATTGTGTCCCTAAGAAGGGAGGTATTACTGTTGTTCCTAATGATAAAGATGAATTGATCCCACAAAGAATTGTTACAGGTTATAGAATGCTAATTGACTTCTGCAAATTAAATAAAGCTACTAAAAAGGATCATTACCCTTTACCTTTTATTGATCAAATGCTAGAAAGATTGTCCAAACATACACATTTTTGCTTTCTAGATGGTTATTCTGGTTTCTCTCAAATACCTGTGTCCAAAGAGGATCAAGAAAAGACAACTTTTACTTGCCCTTTCAGTACCTTTGCTCATAGACGTATGCCTTTTGGTTTATGCAATGCACCTGCTACCTTTCAAAGATGTATGACTGCTATATTCTCTGACTTTTGTGAAAAGATTATTGAGGTATTCATGGATGATTTTTCTGTTTATGGAACTTCTTTTGATGATTGCTTAAGCAACCTTGATCGAGTTTTGTAGAGATGTGAAGAAACTAATCTTGTCTTGAATTGGGAGAAGTGCCACTTTATGGTTAATGAAGGTATTGTCTTGGGGCATAAAATTTCTGAAAGAGGTACTGAAGTTGATAAAGCTAAGGTTGATGCTATTCAAAAGATGCCGTGTCCTAAGGACATTAAAGGTATAAGAAGTTTCCTTGGTCATGCCAGTTTTTATAGGAGGTTCATTAAGGACTTCTCTAAAATTTCTCAGCTTCTGACTAATCTCTTACAAAAAGATGCTCTTTTGATTTTGATGATGATTGTGTAGAAGCATTTGAAATACTTAAGAAAGCCTTGATCTCTGCACCTATTGTTCAGCCACCAGATTGGAATTTACCATTTGAAATTATGTGTGATGCTAGTGATTATGTTGTAGGGTCTGTTCTAGGACAAAGGGTTGATAAGAAATTAAATGTTATCCAATATGCTAGTAAGACTCTAGACAGTGCCCAGAGAAATTATGCTACTACTGAAAAAGAATTTTTAGCAGTTGTGTTTGCTTGTGATAAGTTCAGACCTTATATTGTTGATTCAAAAGTAACTGTTCACACTAATCATGCTGCTATTAAATATCTTATGGAAAAGAAATATGCTAAACCTAGACTTATTAGATGGGTTCTCTTGCTACAAGAATTTGATTTGCATATTATTGATAGAAAGGGAGCCAAGAACCCCGTTGTAGATAACTTGTCTAGGTTAGATAATGTTCTTGATGACCCACTACCTATTGATGATAGCTTTCCCAATGAACAACTAGCTGTCATAAATGCTTCTCGTACTGCTCCATGGTATGGTGATTATGATAATTATATTGTTGCTAAATTTATACTACCTAGTTTCACATACCAGCAAAATAAAAAGTTCTTCTATGATTTAAGACATTACTTTTGGGATGATCCACACCTTTATAAAGAAGGAGTAGATGCTGTTATTAGACGTTGCGTACCTGAGCATTAATAGGAATAGGTCCTACACAAGTGTCACTATGAGGCTTATGGAGAACACCATGTTGGAGATAGAACTTCACATAAGGTATTGCAATCTGATTCTTATTGGCCTACTCTCTTCAAGGATGCCCGTAAGTTTGTTTGTCTTGTGATGAATGTCAAAGAATTGGTAATATTAGTAGACGTCAAGAAATGCCTATGAATTTTTCACTTGTTATTGAACCATTTGATGTTTGGGTCTTTGATTATATGGGACCGTTTCCTTCCTCTAATGGGTATACACATATTTTAGTTGTTGTTGATTACATTACTAAGTGGGTAGAAGCTATTCCAACTAGTAGTGCTGATCATAACACCTCTTTTAAGATGCTTAAAGAAGTTGTTTTTCCAAGGTTTGGAGTCCCTAGATACTTGATGACTAATGGTGGTTCACATTTTATTCAGGGTGCCTATTGTAAAATGCTTGCTAAGTATGATGTTAATCATAGAATTGCATCTCCTTATCACCCACAGTCTTCCGGTAAGTAGAACTGAGCAATAGAGAGCTTAAATTAATTTTGCAAAAGACTGTTAATAGATCTAGAAAGAATTGGTCCAAGAAACTTGATGATGCATTATGGGCTTATAGAACTGCATATAAAAATCCTATGGGTATGTCTCCGTATAAAATGGTTTATGGTAAAGCTTGTCACTTACCTCTCAAACTGGAACATAAGGCATATTGGGCCATTAAAGAGCTCAACTATGATTTCAAACTTGCCGGTGAGAAGAGGCTTTTTGACATTAGTTCACTTGATGAATTGAGAACCCAGGACTATGAGAATGCCAAACTGTTTAAAGAAAAAGTTAAAAGATGGCATGATAGAAGGATACAAAAATGAGAGTTTAATGTAGGTGATTATGTATTATTATACAACTCTTGTTTAAGATTTTTTGCAGAAAAACTCCTCTCTAAATGGGAAGGTACTTACATCATCGAGGAGGTCTATCGCTCCGGTGCCATAAAAATCAACAACTTCAAAGGCACTAATCCGAGGGTGTGAACGGTCAAAGAATCAAACATTATATCTCACGTAATCCTATAAATGTTGAAACTAATTTTATTGAAACCGTAACCCCGAAGGAACACATAAGGGACACTTTCCAGAATGTTTTAGACTCCAAAAAGGCATAAGTACGTGGTACGGCAAGTAAACCGACTCCAAAATAGTTCTAATAGCATTTTTCTCCATTTTGGAATATTAAAAAAATAGGAAAATAAGAAGTAGTCCGGGAAGGACAAGAGGCGTCCACGAGGGTGGAGGGCGCGCCCTACCCCCCTGGGTGCGCCCCTGCCTCGTGGGCACCTTATGTGCTCTCCGGACTCTGTTTTCTTGCATGATACTTCTTTTGGTCGGTAAAAATTCATTATATAATCTCCCGAAGGTTTTGACCATCGTACCACGCAAATATCTCCTGTTTTTGGTTTCGAGTTGTTTTCTGCCAGGGTTGTCAAGGCCAGGCATCATGTCGTCTCCCTCCACCTCCAACAATTAGGGCAACGATGCTTGGCTAATGAAGATAGAGCTGAAAAGAGAAGAGCTCAGAGAGATCAACAAGGATGATGGGATCAAGAAGGCCATGGGGGATCAAGTTCCAGCAGTAGTAGACGAAGACATCCTTCAACCTCATGACATCTCTTTACCCCAACGAAGCTTGAAGCTTTCAAGATGATTGAGTTAGCTCGCATTCAAAACAAGTATCTCACGAGTGAAAATATTTTGTTGAAGGAGCATATCATCGCACTCAAGGGCATTATCCACAAATTAGAAGATCTCCTACGCTCGATGTGCGACTATCCATCATCACCAACACCTTCTTCACCAACAAGGAAGGAGACATAAACACATGGGTATGGGCACTCCCCTTGGCAACTGCCAAGCTTGGGGGAGTGCCCCGGTATCGTGTCACCATCACACTTTTATCTTTACCATTTTTTAGTTTGATCCTTTTGATAATATCTTGATCTAGTAGAATAAAGTTTTAGTATGATCAAGTTTTGTGTTTTGCTTTATAATCCTTCTATGTAATCGAGTCCGTGAGCTATATATAATAAAGATTAGTGTTGAGTAAAGGGCTTGATTATCTTGCTATGATCTTGAGGGAATAAAATAAAAGAGAAAGAATAAAAATAAATAAAGAGATCATATGGATCTTATGGAGAGTAATGACTTCACATATAAAGAGAATGATTAATAAAAGTTGTTGATAGTTGACAAACATAGTTTTGGTCATCGTTGCAATTAATAGGAAGTAATAAAGAAAGAGAGGTTTTCACATATAAATATACTATCTTGGACATCTTTTATGATTGTGATCACTCAGTAAAATATGACATGCTAAAGAGTTGATGTTGGACAAGGAAGACAACATAATGGGTTATGTTTTCTTACATCTGAGATAAATTATATTGTCATGGATCATCCAACATGTTGATCTTGCCTTTCCCTCTCATGCTAACCAAATTATTTGCACCAAGTAGAGATACTACTTGTGCTTCGAAATATCCTTAAACCCAGTTTTACCATGAGAGTCCACCATATCTACCTATGGATCGAGTAAGATCCTTCAAGTAAGTTGTCATCGTTGCAGGCAATAAAAATTGCTCTCTAAATATGTATGATTTATTAGTGCGGAGAAAATAAGCTTTATACGATCTTGTGATGTGGAAGAAATAAAAGCGATGGACTGCATAATAAAGGTCCATATCACAAGTGGCAATATAAAGTGACGTTCTTTCGCATTAAGATTTTGTGCATCCAACCATAAAAGCACATGACAACCTCTGCTTCCCTCTGCGAAGGGCCTATCTTTTATTCTTGTCTTATACTTCATACAAGATTCACGGTGATCTTCACCTTTCCTTTTACATTTTATCCATTGGCAAGCACAATGCGTTGGAAAGATCCTGATATATATAGCTAATTGGATGTGAGTTTTCATGACTATTATTGTTGACATTACCCCTGAGGTAAAAGGTTAGGAGGCAAAACTATAAGCCCCTATCTTTCTCTGTGTCCAACTAAAACTTCATAACCATAAATATTGCATGAGTGTTAGCAATTGTGAAGGACTAAATGATGGTTGAGTATGTGGACTTGCTGAAAAGCTCTTATTGACTCTTTCCTATGTTATGATAAATTGCAATTGCCTCAATGACTGAGATTATAGTTTGTTAGTTTTCAATGAAGTTTCTGATTCATACTTGAAACTATGAATGAATTGTTACTTTAGCATAGGAAATCATATGACAATATTTATATATGTTGCTGTTATAAGAATGATCATGATGCCCTCATGTCCGTATTTTATTTTATCAACACCTCTATCTCTAAACATGTGGACATATTTTTCGATAACGGCTTCTGCTTGAGGACAAGCGAGGTGTAAGCTTGGGGGAGTTGATACGTCCATTTTGCATCATGCTTTTATATCGATATTTATCACATTATGGGCTATTATTACACATTATGTCACAATACTTATGCCTATTCTCTCTTATTTTACAAGGTTTACATGAAGAGGGAGAATGCCGGCAGCTGGAATTCTAGGCTAGAAAAGGAGCAAATATTAGAGACCTATTCTGCATAACTCCTAAAGTCCTGAAACTTCATGGGAGCAAGTTTCAGAATATATAAAAAATATTGGGTTAAAGAAGTACCAGAGGGGGCCCACCCACCATCCACGAGGGTGGGGGGCGCGCCCTACCCCCCTAGGCGCGCCCCCCTACCTCATGGGCCCCCTGGAAGCCCTCCGATGCCCATCTTTGGCTATATGGAGTCTTTCATGGAGAAAAATATCATAAGCTAGCTCACGGGATGAAACTCCACCGCCAGGAGGTGGAACCTTGGCGGAACCAATCTAGGGCTCCGGCGGAGCTGTTCTGCCGGGGAAACTTCCCTCCAGGAGGGGCAAATCATCACCATCGTCACCACCAATGATCCTTTCATTGGGAGGGGGTCAATCTCCATCAACATCATCACCAACACCATCTCATCTCAAACCCTAGTTCATCTCTTGTATCCAATCTTTGTCCCAAAGCCTCGGATTGGTACCTGTGGGTTGCTAGTACTGTTGATTACTCTTTGTAGTTGATGCTAGTTGGTTTATTCGGTGGAAGATCATATGTTCAGATCCCTTATGCATATTAATACCCCGCTGATTATGAACATGGATATGATTTGTGAGTAGTTACATTTGTTCCTGAGGACATGGGAGAAGTCTTGCTATAAGTAGTCATGTGAATTTGGTATTCGTTCGATATTTTGATGAGATGTATGTTGTCTTTCCTCTAGTGCTGTCATGTAAACGTCGACTACATGACACTTCACCATTGTTTGGGCCTAAAGGAGGGCATTGGGAAGTAATAAGTAGATGATGGGTTGCTAGAGTGACACAAGCTTAAACCCTAGTTTACGCGTTGCTTCGTAAGGGGCTGATTTGGATCCATATGTTTCATGCTATGGTTAGGTTTACCTTAATACTTCTGTTGTAGTTGCGGATTCTTGCAATAGGGGTTAATCATAAGTGGGATGCTTGTGCAAGGAAGGACAGTAACCAAGCACCGGTCCACCCACATATCAAATTATCAAAGTACCGAATATGAATCATATGAACGTGATGAAAACTAGCTTGACGATAATTCCCATGTGTCCTCGGGAGCGCTTTCCTTTATATAAGAGTTTCTCTAGGCTTGTCCTTTTCTAGAAAAAGGATTGGGCCATCTTGCTGCACCTTATTTACTTTTATTACTTGTTACCTGTTAAAAATTACCTTATCACAAAACTATTTGTTACCGATAATTTCAGTGCTTGCAGAGAATACCTTACTAAAAACTGCTTATCATTTCCTTCTGCTCCTCATTGGGATTGACACTCTTACTTGTCGAAATAACTATGATAGATCCCCTATACTTGTGGGTTGTCAGGAAGCGATGATGAGCCCAAATTCCACAAAATGGCTTGAAGCCACGAAATCTGAGATGGGATCCATGTATGAGAACAAAGTATGGACTTTGGTTGACTTGCCCGATGATCGGCAGGCCATAGAGAATAAATGGATCTTCAAGAAGAAGACTTGTGTTGATGGTAATGTTACTGTCTACAAAGCTCGACTTGTTGCGAATGTTTTTTGACAAGTTCAAGGAGTTGACTACGATGAGACCTTCTCACCTGTAGCGATGCTTAAGTCCGTCCGAATCATGTTAACAATTGCCGCATTTTATGATTATGAAATTTGGCAAATGGATGTCAAAACTACATTCCTTAATGGATATCTTAAAGAAGAGTTGTATATGATGCAACCAGAAGGTTTTGTCAATCCAAAAGGTGTTAACAAAGTGTGCAAGCTCCAGCGATCCATTTATGGACTGGTGCAAGCCTCTCGGAGTTGGAATATATGCTTTGATAGTGTGATCAAAGTATATGGTTTTATACAGACTTTTGGAGAAGCCTGTATTTACAAGAAAGTGAGTGGGAGCTCCGTAGCATTTCTGATATTATATGTAGATGACATATTGTTGATCAGAAATGATACTGAATTTCTGAATAGCATAAAAGGATACTTGAATAAGAATTTTTAATGAAAGACATCGGTGAAGCTACTTATATATTGGGCATCAAGATCTATAGAGATAGATCAAGATGCTTAATTGGACTTCCACAAAGCACATACCTTGATAAAGTTTTGAAGAAGTTCAAAATGGATCAGGCAAAAAAAGGGTTCTTGCCTGTATTACAAGGTGTGAAGTTGAGTCAGACTCGATGCCCGACCACTGCAGAAGATAGAGAGAAAATGAAAGGTGTTCCCTATCACTACAAAAAAAGACACATCCATGACATTTTGGGCCGAACAAAATTTTTTTCTGTCATACATATGACACTTCTATGACAATAATTGTGACAAAACCCGCTATCATCATAGATGTGGTGGGCTCCTACTTCTATGACAAAAAATCATGACAGAAAATGGGCTTTTAGTCCTGGGCGGGCCGGAGACACAACTGCATGACATTCTTTGGGCCGTCCATGACGGAAAAAACCGTGGTAGAAGCGAGGGGGAGGAAAATTTCGGGGAGTTCCCGGTTATGGTGGGAGGTCGGGGGCCGAGCGATGCGCGTTTCTCTCGTACACGTACGTGCGTGTGTGCGAGGCGTTGGCTCTAACTGAACCCGAGCGAGGCATTGGGCTCTAACTAAACCCGAGCGATTGCACTGCAGGCTACGCGTTAGTGAACCCGAGCGATCGATCGATGGCTGTTAACTGAACCCGATCGAGCGATTCCTTCGCTACTGCTGCTAACTGAAGCCGATCGATGTGATGAACAGTGAGCGTTGCGGGGGGGTTTGGATGAACTGTGAGCGGTGGCATTGCCTCTGGATGAACAAGACCCCGTGGTGTGGTGGAGGGCTGGATGAGCAGTAGAGGGTGGAGTGGTGCCTATGGAGGGGTGGTTGAACAGGACCCCGTGGTGTGGAGGGCTGGATGAACAGTAGACGGTGGAGGGGTGGTTGAACAGTAGCCGGTGGAGTAGCGTGCGGTGGAGGCTGGATGAACAGGAGCCCGTGGAGGCTGGATGAACAGGAGCCCGTGGAGGCTGGATGAACAGGAGCACATGGAGGCTGGAGGAGGTCAATGGTGGATATGAACAGTATCTCGTGTAGTCCCGTTTTGCAGTACGCCACACCCCTCACGATGAACAGGACCCCCGTTTCGACCGTAGCGCTCCAACACAAGTCTATTTCCTCCGTTTTGCGGTACGCCACACCGCTCCCGATCAAAAGGACCCCCGTTTCGACCGTAGGAGGTCTGTTTCCTCTGTTTTGCGGTACGCCACACCCCTCCCGATCAACAGGACCCCCGTTTCGACCGTATGAGGTCCGTTTCCTCCGTTTTGCGGTACGCCACACCCGTCCCGATGAACAGGATCCCGTTTCGGACGTGGCCGGTCGAACACAAGGCCGTTTCCTCTGTTCTGCGGTACGCCAGGCCTCATTTCCATCGCCTGTTCCATCCAATCCCTCCCGATCAACACGACGCATTCTGTTGCCTCCCCATGAACACGACGCATTCCGTTGCCTCCCCATGAACACGATGCATTCCATTGCCTACCCATGAACACGACGACGACGCTGTTTCTCCGTTTCGACCCAGCCATGTACACGAGCCCTGGCCGTACGTATGCGCGAGTAGGCGTTCGAGACCCCGCCAGTATGTACACATACGTGGCCATATTTTCTTTCTTGCACCCTGGCCGCCTCTACTACAACACGTGGGCGCCTCTACATCAACCAGTATATATGTACGTACGCGTTCACGACTAGAATGACAACGCTACATACGCTTCAACCAGGTGGGTCCCAACTGTCAGGCACTTCCTTGCGTGCGAAGATGTAGCTGGTGGGTCCTAGCAGTCAGGGGGCGAAATACGGTGGCCCATCCGATGGGTCCCGCTGTCAGGTGGAGGAATAATTATTTTTCATGTAATAAGGATGCACTTCCTTGCTGCGGCCGTGGACCCAGCTGTCAGCCTGTCCACATACAGTCCACGTCTGATGGAAGCCATTCCTTGACCACGTTGACCACACCGCGCCGAGAGCACCAGGGCGGTGGACGACGGCAAGGCCTAGGAAGGGGACGACGCGGAGCCGGGGAAGACACGGCAATGGATGCCCACGCGTAGAGGAGTACGAGGGTTCACTGGTTCGCTGCGGTGTGAGGCTGCCATCGCCGCAGAATAACAGGGGGTGTGGGTGAGTAGAGGGATGGCCTAGCCAGCGGTGGGAGTAGCAGGGGGCGGTGGGGCCTCCGCCGCATCGCAGCCGGCCACGGGAGGCAGGAGCACGAGGCACGACCAGCGCTGGTTTGGGCAGCTGGAGCAAGAAGACCGGAGGTTGAAGAAGCACCACGGCCGTTGGATGGACATCGTACGGTCACTGGAGCTAGAATCGTGCATATTGACTAAGTTGACAAAGCCCTCCGTCCCCGTCAACTTAGTAGGCCCACAAGTCATCCTGCCACTATACTGGGTCCCAGCTAACATGGGGAGTATTCGTTTTTTTGTGCGTAATAAGGAGGAACTTCCTTGCGTGCGAAGATATAGCTGGTGGGTCCGAGCTGTCAGCGGCGGTAACGTTTTTTCGCGAAATACAGAGGCCCTTTTGGTGGGTCCCTGATGTCAGGTGGAGGAATCATTATTTTGCGCGTAATAAGGAGGCATTTCCTTGCGTGCGGCCGTGGACCCAGCTGTCGGCCTCTCCACGTAAAGTCCACTTCAGATGCACGTCGGTCGTTGACCACGTTGACCAGGCCACGCCGAGAGCACCAGGGCGGTGGACGACGTCGAGGCCTAGGAAGGGAACGACACGGAGGCAGGGAAGACTCGGCAGTTGTTTCCCACGCGGAGGGGAGTACGACTGTACGAGGGTTTACTAGTTCGTCTGCCGTCGGTGGAGCATAACAGTAGGTGTGGGTGAGTAGAGGGATGGCTAGGCCAGCGATGGGAGTACGGTGGGGCGGTGAGGCCTGCGCGGCAGCAGAGTCGACCGCGGGGAGGAGGGAGCAGGCAGTCCCACCAGTGCCTGTTTGAGCGACTGGAGCAGGAAGAGCAGAGATTGAAGAAGCATGACGGCCGTAGGATGGCCATCCAACAGTCACTGCTTGTGCGTCAACCTTTTTTTAGGAAAGCCTTAAATCTGTGGAAAATAGCATACATCCCATCTGCCATTATTTCTAATAATTTATAGCCCATTTGCTAATTATAAAGGTTTTTTCTGGAGCCCATATTCTTTTTGTTAGCATTACAGCCCATATTGTGGCCACGGTTAAAAAATTATACGAAATTTTGCATATTTCGGTGCGGTCCGAACTGTTTTTAATCCCGAAATTTTGACTCACATTCAAACTGATTTTAAAAATAAATGTATATCAATATAAAATCCAACAAATTCTCCACGCATAAAAATTAATGTAATTTCAAATCTTGAAATGAAAAAAAAGATATTTGAAACTAATTGCCGTTTTGATGTGTTTTAAAAATGTACAGCCCATTCCCTGATGGGCCATTTTCTTGGCCAGCCGAATGAAAGCTCTCCTTGTCTTGAAAGATTTGCAGCCCAACAGGCCTGACAAAGCGACTTACTTGACAAAACACAAAAAAACTGGGTTGTGGCCGTGGACCCAGCTGTCAGTCTCTCCACGTACAGTACTCTTTCGATGGAATGTCGTTGACCACGTTGACCACACCGCGCCGAGAGCACCAAGGCGGTGGACGATGGCGAGGCCTAGGAAGGGGACGACGCGGAGCCGGGGAAGACACGGCAGTGGATGCCCACGCGGAGAGGAGTACGAGGGTTCACTGGTTCGGCTACGGTGTGAGGCTGCCATCGCCGCAGGGCCTGGCTAGCGGTGGGAGTAGTAGGGGGCGATGAGGCCTCATCGGCAGCACAGCCAGCCACTAGAGGCAGGAGCAGGCGGTCTCCCCGGCGCTGGTTTGGGTGGCTGGTGCAAGAAGAGCAGCGATTGAAGAAGCAGCAGGAACGTTAGATTCAAATCCAACGGTTACTGCTACTAGAATCGTTTGTTGACTAAGTTGACAAGCCCTGTGTACGCGTCAACTTAGTAGGCCCACAGGTCAGCCTCCCAACCGGTGCGCCCTAGATGTCAGTGGGAGGAATCATTTTTTCACGTAATAAGGAGGCAGTTGATTGTGTGCGGCCAGGCCAGCGGAGGGAGTAGGGTGGGCCGGGGAAGCCTACGCGGCATCACAGCGGGCCACAAGAGGAGGGAGCAGGCAGTCCCGCCGGCGCTAGTTTAGGCGGCTGGAGCAGGAAGATCAGAGATTGAATAAGCACGTCGGCCATTGGATGGACATCCAACACTAACTGCTGCTAGAATCATGTGTTCACTGACAAAGCCTTGCGTAAACAAGTCAGCCTCAAAATATGTGGTGTGTACAGCCCATTTTCTATTATTTTTATAATTTTTACTCATTTTCGAATTCATGTGGAATTTATTGCAGCCCGTTTTCCATTTTTAGAATTGATGGCCATTTTCTGGTCAGTACCAGGGTCAAAAAATTAACTAAATATGTGGGAGATTTTGAAAATTCACAATTTTTTGCTAGGGAACGAAATATTCTTAATCCAAAAATTAATAGCCATACTAAAACAAATTTAAAAATAAATTAGTACTATGTCATGTTAAATCCAATGAAATACGTATAAGATATCAGTGAAGAACAAAAACAAAAAGAAACTTATATCCCATTTGCTATAAATATTTTGGAATTTTCAACCCCTTTTGATATTACTTTTAACGGACATTGACCATACTCTTAAGCCAGGCCGGAATGCATCCCTCCTTGTCTTGAAAGATTTGCAGCCTAGTAATTCGGAGAAAACAAATAGGCCGAGCTTGGGTATTCTTCAAAAATAAATACTGGGCTACCTATTTTCCCAAAGAACTGGTGCATGAGCATTTAGCTTTATTTATTTATTTATTTACTTATTTATGTTTAGGGGACCATGAGCATGTACCTGGGCCGGATTCATGTGAGAGCCTCCCTTCCAGTTAATTATGGGCTTCTCTATTGGGCCTTCATCAGTGGGCTGCATGTTATCAACAAGTGGAAAATGTGTTTCGAGTTTCAAAAAAAATGTGTTCCGTATGATAAATAGTATGCGCTACGTACGGTACGGGGCACTAAAGGATCAAACCGTGCAACGACTTCCAAAACATTGTGTTTGTCATTATAACAACACATTTATTCAACCAACAGACAAAATATACTACTGATTGTACATTGAAAACAGCAGCAGCAGCAGCAACCAGGGCTGGGGGTGCAACAGAAGCAGTAAGCAGGCCAGAAGAGTGAAGACGCAGCCCTCTCTTCCAAACCAAACATCAGCCATCATTACAAAAGGGCTACCAAAAAAGAACAAGTGTATGCATCAAACTAAATAAAGATCCTACTACACCAAGTGTACGCATCTAACTAACTGGCTCAGTTAGACGTTACTATTTATTAAGTTGTGGAGATTGGCTGACGGCTTGAACTAGATGGGTGCCTGACGGGGGAAACTCCAGCCAGCAGGTCAAAGTCTGATACTTGCGACCCACTCTCCTACTTTGGGCTGCAGAGCGTGGTGGCACATATCAGGGTATGGTGCATGCAGAGACGCATGGTACGCTGTGTAAACACAGTTTTGCCTGATGAACGAAACCGCGCTGCCATCATGATCCTTGTCGTCGGTTATCTCCTGGTTAATCGGATAATTTAGTCCGACAAACAGAGAGCGTGTACCAAGGCTACTTACCAACCTCCAGTCAAAAATTCCTGAAGGCCCGGAGAAGCTGGGATCCTGCTCAAAGACATTGCAGTGACTGTGATTGTATTCCGCGAAACAACACGTCTGGTACGTGCGAACAATCATCAATCTTTCGCCATCGTCTGATCGAGTCAGGAACCACCTGCAACTGCCATGCCGCTTTTCTTTGAAAGGTTCTGGGATTAGGAAGGGTAGGGACACCAGGCGGCCTACAACATCATATCAAGTTGGAGTTAAATAAAAAAGGGCTCTTGGTTTAGTCAATCTTAAGAACAACATGTTATGAGCATGAATATTTTTTCAGCAAATGTTGACAGTAATATAAGCAAGCCATTATGATATCATAGGAAAGTAACATACTGCTGTAACAGCCATTTGTAGCGATGACTGGAGTAGGCCAGCAATACGTCCAGCCATAGAAGGAGTCAATAGCGTAAATGAAGCCCTTGTGTTCAATGGCATCAGAGAACCATGGAGGATGTATCATCCTGCGATGGACGTGCAGATTTATCCACTTACCGCAGTGACCTGTCAGATAGGCGAGACCGCGGTTGAAGAACGCAATTAGCCTGAAGTCTTTATAATTCGCCGATCTTGTGGGCACTTGGCAGATTACAACCTTGAGCAAATCAAACTTGGTATCATGTTGGCTACTGTAAGATTCCGAGTATTCTGGGTCGCAGTGCCAAAGCAGTGCAGTGTTAATCGAAGGAAGGGGGAACAATCACCGGGTGTAGACCTCCACGAGCATCCAGCTGCCGCGACCGTCGACGAGCACCATCCAAGACGTGTTCATGCCGACCCAGTACATACCGTTAATGTAGTTGAGGCTGACGGGGATCGGATCGCAGTCAAGGGGGTTGATGCTCGCCACCCTACAATCGTTATGCTGCGCGACACGCCATTTCTGAAGATCAGGCGGCATCAGCAAGCAAGGAGCTGGCTTAAAAAGCTCCGGCCTGAGGGCTTTGAGTAAACGGTACAGCCCCGACGAGCACGCGGCGAGCGGCATGGTACTGAGATTGTCCACACGCGAAACAATGAGCTTGATTACCTCTATGGGGAGCGAATTCCAGCCACTCTTTCGGCGGACGCTGCTCGGTTCTGCCATTGTTAGTGCTTGGGTTTCGGACGAGGGGGGAGGCGCCTTAGCGGGGATAGAAGATTGGACGAGATTATGTGCGGACAAAGATGGAGAAGCGAATATGTGCTACGGGAAGTGGACAGGTGATGATGACTACAACACGCCGCTTGACTTACGAGACACATACCAGCAGCGTAGGGTCATGTCGATGCCAGACAACTTGCTTGAGTGATCACAGTACTGGTACTCCCTACAATGCTATGCCCTAACTTGCTTGAGTAGAGTAGTAGAGTAGGACTCTGCTCTACTACTAGCACCGGAGGAGTAGTATATTCTAATCTAAAATTGTTACAAACTTCAATGCCCGAGCGTGGAATGACTACGAACCATGCTCGAGGACCGTGTCTACGTGGTGTTTGGACATGGGCGACAACCTCAACGCCAACGGTGCTGCTCCCGTTGCACCGTATGTGTTTCTGTCCTTCCTGTTTGGAATCGTGGTAGAATTCATGTTTCTACTCTGTATCCTACTACTATGCTAGTCCACATGATTAGTTTCATCTCTGTTATAGCCGTCATGATTTATTTTGTGCTTATTCAGATTAAATCTCGTAGTAACTTGCTCATATATTCAACTGGCACAACGTCCCCTACAGCCACTCCCGTTTCATGGACGGCCTGGTCGATGTTGGAATTTTGCTAGTAGGCCTTTATAAGGTGAGCTCTTCTACCACTTGTATGAGCATGAGAAGAGGAGACCTACACGCGCGCTCCTCCTCCTCGCTCGCCTCGCCACACCACGCCTCGTCACGACGCGCCGCGGGTTGCGGGATTGAGCCGAGCCGAGGAAAAAGCTATACTCCCACGACCTACCCGACCCGCACTATATAGTTTCTCACCACCCCTCCAGATCATTGCACCGCCAAGCAAGTCTTCTCCATCCCTCCTTTCGGTGTGCACCGGGAGAAGGGACAGCAGGCCTCCGGAACCCCGCCTCTCGTGATCCTGTACGGGAGAGGGGCGATCATGTTTTTGGGGAGCGCACTCGCACGACTGCTGGCAGCGACGACTTCGCGAACGACGACTTCTTCCCCGACCTCGGCAACCTCATCCTCGACATGGGCGACAACATCAATGCCGGCAACCAGTGAGATATAGGGTGTAGGAAGCGGTTTGGGAATTTGCATGCCTTTCCAACCAGTGAGATACTCCGTACAAAGTACGACAGAGAAATAACCATAGAGAAGGAAGCTAAAAGTAAACAATCAAACGAGCATTTTTGCATTTGTTTTGCTTTGAATCGTTTCACAAGCTTGACTAGTGCTGTTTTTCTACTTTTACAAAAACCGCATCGTAATGTTAAAACATGCATTTGCACGTACATAAGTAATAGTAGTACTCCCTCCGTCTAGGTTTATAAGTCTTCCCTCCCTCTTGGTCACGGGTGCACAACTGAAGATGACTTATTGACCTGGACAGAGGGAGTAGCACTGTCACACCCTCGATGCGACTATGGCTCCCACGTGTCGAGGCACGACTTAGAGACATAATCGCATTGAAGGCATATGTCGCAAGTTAGGCAATCTTCACAAACATCCCATGTAATGTAATAATAAAAGGGGAGATAACATAGTTGGCTTACACTCGCCACGTCAATCAAGAACATAAATAACATTACATCATCCAAACACTCATGGCCCGACTACGGCGCCAAAATAAAAGAGAACCCAACATGCGACAACGGTCCCGTTCACCCCCAATTGGGCACCACTACTGATCATCGGGAAAGGAAACATAGTAACGTTGAGAGTCTTCGTCGAACTCCCACTTGAGCTCATACGCGTCTCCTGGAGCGGAATCATCAGGCCCTGCATCTGGGGTACTAGTAATCTGTGAGCCACAGGGACTCAGCAATCTCGCACCCTCACGATCAAGACTATTTAAGCTTATAGGTAATGCAAGGTAAAAATATGAGTGGAGCTGCAGCAAGCGACTAGCAAGTGTGGTGGCTAACTTATACGCAAAAGAGAGCGGGAGGAAGAGGCAAAGCACGAGCGAGAAACTAGAGAGCAACCTGCGCAAACATTACTCCAACACCGTGTCCACTTCCCGGACTCCGCCGAGAAGGGGCCATCACGGTAACACACTCAGTTGATTCATTTTAATTAAGTTAAGGTTCAAGTTATCTACAACCGGACATTAACAAATTCCCATCTGCCCCTAACCGCGGGCACGGCTTTCGAAAGTTCAAATCCCTGCAGGGGAGTCCCAACTTAGCCCATGACAAGCTCTCACGGTCAACGAAGGAATAGACCTCCTCCCAAGACGTTCCGATCAGACTCGGTATCTCGGTAATTCAAGACACTTCGATAGGTTAAAACAAGACCAGCAACACCGCCCGAATGTGCCGACAAATCCCGATAGGAGCTGCACATATCTCGTTCTCAGGGCACACTCAGATAGGTCAAGCTACGAGTAAAACCAACCCTCAAGTTTCCCCGAGGTGGCCCCGCAGGCTGCCCGGTTCGGACCAACACTCAGAGGGAGCACTGGCCCGGGGGGGTTAAAATAAGATGACCCTTGGGCTCCGGAAACCCAAGGGAAAAGAGGCTAGGTGGCGAATGGTAAAAACCAAGGTTGGGCATTGCTGGAAAAGCTTTAATCAAGGTGAACTATCAAGGGGTTCCCATTATAACCCAACCGCGTAAGGAACGCAAAATCCGGGAACATAACACCGATATGACGGAAACTAGGGCGACAAGAGTGGAACAAAACACTAGGCGAGAGGCCGAGCCTTCCACCCTTTACCAAGGATGCATTAAGATAACATGGCAATATAATGATAACCCAACAAGTAAATAAATGATGTTCCAACAAGGAACGGCCTCCAATCTTCACCTGCAACTAGCAACGCTATAAGAGGGGCTGAGCAAAGCGGTAACATAGCCAATCAACGGTTTGCTAGGACATGGTGGGTTAGAGGTTTGACATGGAAATTTGGGAAGGCTTGCAAGCAAGTGGTAGGCATCGTAGCAATGGCATAGCAAAAGAGCGAGCAAACTAGCATAAAAAAGATAGTAGTGATTTCGAGGGTATGATCATCTTGCCTGCACAACTGTCAGAGTTGACTGGATCCTCAAAAGCAAACTCAACGGGCTCCTCGTTAGCGAACTCGTCTCCCGGCTCTACCCAAACAAGACAAACAAGCAACAAGGATACAATCAACCATGTGCAAGACCAAGCAATATGATGAAATGATGATATGCTATGCGGGAAGCGATGCGGGATGCCAAATGCAAGATATGGCAGGAAACGCATGAACCTGGCCTCAACTTGGAAATCCAAGTGTGCCACTGGAAATATGAGATGAAATCGCTTGAAAAAGATATAAATAACGCCGGAATCAGAGTTACGGTTTGGAAATGGCAAGCGATTCAAAAATGATACCGGTCTGCGATTTACAGCAAGTAGGCATCTAAATGCAACAAAATGAACATGCTACAGCACCCAAACATGACAACAAAATACATGGCAGGGATGCACACAAGATTCTTAACAAAAGTTTATCACTGAGCTACGGCCAAATCATCCATTAACAGGTTCAAACAAGCATGGCAAAAACGCAAATGGTAAAACAGATCTCAGACTTAGTGAAATTAACACTTGTCTGGAATTTCAGATCATATAGCCCTCTTCGGAGCAACAAAGCAACATGCTATAGGACCTGAACATGACAAAGAAAGACATGGCATGGAGCTACTCAACAAGCTTAACAAAAGTCCCTTAGTGACCTTGAGCCAAAAGGGATCACAAAATATACTAACAAGCACACGAACATAGCAAAAACATAATCAGTTTTCAGACTTAGTGAAAACTGGGACATGATGAAACATAACTCACGAAGGCATGTTTATGAGCTCGATGCACTCACCATGGTGAAAGTCATGGCAATACAAGCATACATCCCTTAAGAAGGCACAAAATTCAAGCTAGACATGGCAAGAACAATGGCATAGCATGCACGGGTCAACTACAATAACATCGGCAAAATCGCAAACAAGTTGACGATCTGCCCAGATTCGCAACGAAGCAAAAGTAGAGCTCGATTGACTCAAGCTAGGGTGCTCCATAATTGCAAACAAAGACATGGATGGATAGAGCACTACAATATTAACAAAACTCCCTTACTTATCATCCTCAAAAGAGGCACGGATCACTAGGAAACAACAAGAACATATGGCATCATGAGATAAACAATCCCAGGACTTAGTGAAATCACTAAGTCCCTGAAAACAGAATTAGCAAGTGCACCTCTTTGCAAGCTTGCACTAGTCACCACACACATCCTAAAAATACATTGGTTGCACCTCTGGAAAGATGACAAAACTCTTAACAAAACACCTTTAGAACTCACGGGCATAGCATGCACACATTAATCATGGCAAAAATGACAAATGCCTAAGATGAAGTAGCAGATCTGGCAATTAACTCAAGTAGCCCTCTTCTAACAGCATTTCGTGCATCAAGATGAACTCTAATGAAAATGATGCAATGGAATGAAATGATGTACTCTCTGAGATGAACATTTTGATATGCTATATGCATGAATCGGAGATACGGATGCAAAGTTACGAGGCTGTGAAGAAGGGCACATGGATTAGGGTTAGGAGGGAAAGTCAACCGAAAATATCTTCAGATCTAGATCTGCACGGATTACGAGGATCGCCGGGGTTCTTGCCGGAGCTTGTCACCAGACTTGGCGAGGGGTGGCACGCCGGCCGGACTTGGCGAGGGGATGAGGAGGACGGCGGAGGGCGGCGGCGGCCGGGCGCGCGGTGGTGCGACGGGGCGGCGGACGAGGCGGCGCGGCGGCCTGCGTCAAGCGGCGGGCGGTGATGGTGCGCGGCGGAGCACGGTGGCGGCGGGTTCCCGGTGACGGGGCGGAGGCGGCGCGGGATCCGCGGCGAGGGAAGGCGGCGGCGGGCGCGCGTGGGCCGGGGGCTGCGGATGCGGGCCGGCTCGGGCCGTGGCGGCGGCGGACGCCGGATGGCCACGTGGCAGGTGGCGGTTGGACGAGGGGGTGGCGGCGGACGCGTCCGGCCGGGGCGGACGTGTCCGGCCGGCGCGGATCTGAGAATTAGGGTTTCGGGGAGAGGGGATCCGGGATATTTCGAGGGGGACCTATTTATAGGTATAGAGGGAGCTAGGAGAGTCCAAATGAGGTGCGGTTTTCGGCCACGCGATCGTGATCGAACGCTCTAGATGATGGAGCAGAGTTAGGTGGGTTTTGGGCCAAATTGGAGGGGTGTTGGGCTGCAACACACACGAGGCCTTTTCGGTCCCTCAGTTAACCGTTGGAGTATCAAACGAAGTCCAAATGATACGAAACTTGACAGGCGGTCTACCGGTAGTAAACCAAGGCAGCTTGGAAAGTCTCGGTCCAATCCGGAAATGTTTAATCCCCACACACGAAAGAAAGCTAGAAATGACCACCGGAGGAGAATGAAGCGCCGGAATGCAAAACGGACAACGGGGAAAATGCTCGAATGCAAGAGATGAACACGTATGCAGATGCAATGCACATGATGACATGATATGAGATGCATGACAACGACAACAACACACGGAGACAAAACCCGAACCCGAGGAAATAAATATAGCTTAGCGCCGGAAATGGCAAGAGTTGGAGCACAAATAGGGAAGGTTACATCCGGGGTGTTACAAGCACAGTCTGCATGCACATATCGAGAGAGACGTGTAGTGCGATAGTATATAGTAAAGTTTGTGCTATATGCATGTACTTGCAAAATGCGTACGAATACACAAGGTTTCCAAACTTTCCCTTTTACATACTTAATTAAGGACGCTAAAAATTCCTGAACGTTCGGGAATTATCATTTGCGTCCCAAAACTAATGAGATCGCCTTACCAAACAAAAATTATACTCCTCCTAAAAGCCACGACGCTCGCAGGAGCGCTTGTGGCGCGCCACGAGTGCCCTGGTGCGCGGCCGTTTCCCAGCGTGCCAACACAACGTCTCTTCCTCAGCCTCGCAAATTGCGAGGTGCTGATTGGCGGCTTGCCGGCGGGCGAGCGCGATCTCACCGGTGTGGTGATCCGGTGCCAACAGGTACTCCTCGCTGGAAGCGTGCGCCCGGTCCACATACCGCCAAGTGTGGATGAGGCGCTTGGGCCCGACTGCACTCAGGGCGTCGGCACGGGCGTCCTCCACCACCCTCACGGCCCTCGCACGAGCCTTCTGCCAAAGAGCCAATTTGCTGACTCTCTCGGACGCGACATAGGCCTCCCAGGCAGCTTGTTCCGCGGTGCGCTTCTCTTCCTCGTCCTTCTTCTCCGCCTCTATTTTGGCGCGCTCTGCTGGAGGAAAAGCCTCCCACAAGGCGACATCCATTTCTTTCCAAAGCTCCTCAAGGCTGGGGGACTCGGCGGGCGGCGCGGCGTTCTCCTCGTAGCGGGGAGCCGACGCGTCCTCCAGCGCGCGTGCTGGCGAGATTGGGAACGCCGACGCGTCCACCTCGACGCGTCGCAGCGAGGAGCGGAACGCCGACGCGTCCTCCTCGACTAGTGGCGGCGAGGAACGGAACGGCGACGCGTCGCGTCATGGCGAGGAACGGAACGACGACGTGTCGCGTAGCGGCGAGGAGCGGAACACCGATGCATCCTCCTCGACTAGTGGCGGTGAGGAACGGAACGGCGATGCGTGACCGTCCGCGCGGTGCAGCGAGGGGCTCCTAGGGCTTGGGAGGGGCGATGCCATGGTGGTCGACGTGAGAGGGAGGGGGAGGAGATAGCGATGAACGTGAACGTGAGGGGGGAGATAGCGATGTCATGGGAGGCGCAGTATTTATAGCGAGCAATGGCACACCTATGTAAGATATGGACTGAGCTGCACTGACTTAACTGCCGATCCAGTTGCGTCACTGACATGTGGGCCAGACCCCTGTTGAGCCCATATGTCAGTGACCGAATGCACCTGCAGTTATAACAGCTACGTGGGCATATTTGTTGGAGTAAATTACGGGGGAGCGAAGGGGTGGAAATATTGCTGGTCACAACGGATTGGACGAGCGTGGGGGAGGAGAGTCATGCATGCAGATTTTTTCACACGGGGTGGAGTGGTGGGACCGCCGGAGGGAGAAGGAGAGTTTGGCAGGCATATTGTTTCCACACATGGAGAGGAAAAGATTTGGAGACGAACGGGCTTCCTGCAGGTATGGGGAACGGTGCATAATAAGTCATCTTGCATGTCTAGCTAGGTATAGTCTCAAGTCATTAAAAACAAACACGCCCCACACATGTTCATATTTCAAGGTGCACTAAATTATTGCATGCGATGATTAAGGCTGGCCATAATGGTGGTATCTTAGCTGGTATCATGCACACGAGAATAGCAAACATGCTGATGTGGCAAAGAATGAAACAAGCGAGGGGGTTAGAGTAACTAGTGTTCATGCATGCATTGGTAAACACATTTTTTTGTGGAGAACGACAGCACTAGATGAGTACTTTTGTAGACTTCAAAAACTATTCCACAATGTGTTAATATTCACAATGTCAAATCAATATTTTTACACTCATTATAAAACGTAGTTCTTATACTCATTATAATCAGTACTCCCTCCGTCTAGGTGAGCAAGTCATCTTAGATTTGCACTGTGACCAAGGAGGAGGGGAAAACGAGAGATCTTAATGTTTATTTGCTAATTAATAGCATTGCATGCAATGAACTAACCACTGCATGTCGTGTTTGGTAGTCTCAAGTCATTAAAAGCATGCACACCCACATCTCCTATTGGTTGATATGTCAAGAAACAAGAAACGAGGTAGAAGTTAATGCACCACGCCTTAGTGTTTTGGGAGTATTCTAGATATTGATATTTTTAGTATACATTTGGTCGTGGGATTTCATTAATGCCTGTCAAAGCGTTGACAGGTCTACTATGCGTGACCTAAAGATGAAAGCGTTGAGCATCTCGAAGTTGAACAACAATCTTCAATTGTCAAAGATTAGCCGTTTGGCCAATAAGGTGGCACACTTAGTCGCTAATTATAACTTTGACAATAGATTAGATGGTATTCTTGTAAATAATGTACCGCCCTGTGTGGTGAATATTGTATCGAATGAGTGTACTGGTGTGGCTGGTTAATTAATATAAGGTGGTGTTCAAAAAAAGTATAAATTTGGTCAAACACTTTGCGAACGGTTGACGGGAGTAAAAAGGACTAGAGGGAGTATCATGCATGTGGAGTAGGCAAAAAAATTGCTTGTCTAAAAAAGGCAAAAAAATTGCTCATTTATAGCCGGTCGAAGTCTCAAAGGGCGCGACCGCGCGAGGGAGGCGAAGGTCATGGGAGGCACGACGTTTGACGGAATTAAGTGAAGTTACATCCATGCGCCGGCATGGCGTGCGAACAGGCAGAAGCTATACCGTCAGGCCTACGATATGGGTCTTGTAGACATGACATTTAGTGGGTCCCGCATAGTTCTCGAGAACTCTTTGGGGGCTTGCAGCCGTTTATCCACCGGGCAAGCCAGCAACCCCATGCCATTCGCACGCCCTACTCGTCCGCGTCTTCTACCTTACAACAGTTCGCTCCCAGTCGTCCCGTCCTTTCACATTAGTTTGCTCCCAGTTTTTTTGCGGGGTACAACAGTTCAACTTCTCCTAACCCTCCTCGAAAATCCATGGCCTCCCAAATCTCCATGGTCGCCGCTGAGTACCAGGTTAGAGCCATCACCGGCGATCAGTTCATCATCATCTACACACGTTGATCCGAGACGGTGAAAGCATGGCATGCTCGCTTCCTACACATGCTCAACAGTTCAACGCATGTTCCCCTTCCGGTTTTCATTAAAGAAAACCAGCATCTAAATCTAAACCATAGTATTTGCCCTAGAACTACCAGGTTCAACATCTTGCAACATAAACCCATACAACCTCCATCGCAAAAAAACAAACAAACCATACAACCATACGCCAAGGAGGTACGTAGTACTATGAATTCCATTTTCGCTCCATGCCAATCGTTCTAAAAACTACTTACTACTTATAACGCGCCATTGAAAATCGGAACTCTTAACCCTGCTAAAAAATGATATTTTAAACATGGTTACTCGATCTGTGGCAACTGGCGAGCCACCGCGCTCCAAGTCGTTCACCTGTGGTCCCGTCCATCAACTCCTACGGATCAAATTATCACGCGAGCTGACTATTCCTACAAAGGTGCTCCACCACGTACCCGGTACCCGTGAATGCAGCAATCGTGCCCCTAGGGTTTTAGGTTTTATTTGTTAACGTCGCCTTTATGTAACACTCATGTGTGCGAGACAGCGACAGGTTGACTGCGTGTGTGCGCCTCTTCTCTTCGTATATGTACTCCACCGTTTGTCTGGTGTCCAAAAAATTATAATAACTACTAGCAATGTGCCGATGCATTGCCGCACGATCAAAGTAGATTATTATAGTGGCGGAGCTAGATGCAGACTACGCCTGGGGTTGTGCTATGTTGAGTGATAAACTTCTATGATTTTCTATGCTTTGCATGAAGAAATCACAAAGGAAGTTGTTTCTAGGCCTGGGGCTATAGCCCTAGCTGCCCCAGGCCTGTCTCCACCACTGGATTAATACATATTCCCCGATTTGATAGAAAAAAGTCTAGCTTTGAAATACGTATATGTTATGTTTCACTCAAAATATATTCCTTTGGCAGTTTTGATGATATAAGGGAGGAATGTTGTTGGTTTCAAGATTCGAGAAGTGGTATATGTCTAATTTCTACTCTTACTAGCAAGATGCCCGTGCGTTGCACGAAACATCAAGATCTTGTGGGAGAAAAGGATGAACAAGGGAAGGCCTTATCTGCAAATGTGGTGAAGAGTGCGGGTAAATTGCCATATTTTCCTTCCTATCCATCAGATATAAATCAGACGACCTACATTGCAGGATGGCAGGCCCACCATCATCACCAACTCTATTTTTTTATCCCTACTCTTATAATAAGCATTGTCGGTGATGATCGTGTGCCTGCCATCCTACAATATAGGCCGTTCGATCTATATCTGACGGATAGGAAGGAAACTATGGTAATTTTGCAAAAAGATACCCATGCCCCTCTCCACATTTGCAAATAAGGCCTTCCCTCGTTCATCCTTTTCCCTCACAAGATAAACTACTCATACAAATGCATCTTGATGTTCTGTGCAACGCATAGGCATCTTGCTAGTTGTTGCAAAAAGCCCATGTGTGTGAGAGAGAGGGCGAGTGGAGGAGGACGGAGTGCATGTGTGACAAAGACACAAGGAGTGTGTGTGCGATAGGTATCAGCTTAAAATGAGGCGATAGTGTGTGTGTGCACAGTCGAGAGGGTGTGTCTCAAGAAGGGAAGAAAAATCTACATAGATACAAGGAGCAGGAGAGAGACATGTATGCGATGGTGGAAGCACGAGTGTGCGGGTGTATAAACCTATCTAGAGGCTAGCTAGTCGATAAATGTTGTGAGAGAAATACGAGTCATGGTGCAAAAGCGAGAGTTTTGTGTGTGAGAGAGAGACGGTAGTCGGCAAGGGGAGTGGAAGCAGGAGTTGTGCATGTGTGTCTGTGAGAGAGAGAGAGGAGACGGTAGTCAGGGTTGTCTGATCGGTAAACAAATGAATAATGTCAGTCTGGGATGGAGAAGAAAAGGAGACCGCAACAAATGTTGTGTCTACAGGAGAGATAGAGAGAGTAATTTTAGTGGTATGAGTCATATGTAAAGACATATAGTGTGTGTGAGAGAATCCCATAGAGAGAAAGACAAAGTGAAAGACGAGTGGAGACTGTGTGTTTGGCGGTGAAAAAGAAAGCTTAGGTACCGAGTGATACCAGAGAATAGTAGAGACGTGAGAGATAATGAAAATCGTGTAATTTATAATGATAGGATAGTGTGACACTTCTCGAGAGACCATGTTTGCGAGGATAGGAGCAACATGAAGTGAGCGTGCGGGTGATCTAGAGAAAAGAGAGTGATAGCTACCTGAAGGAGCATGCATGCGAGAGAGATGGGCGTGAAAGGAGTGAACAAAAAAGGGATTCAAATATTTGAATTCGAATGATGATACATGTAATCCATACTCGAACCAAAATTGATCTATCAAACATGCATACTCATATGAATTCACGCACATCTATGTTATTTAATATGTAGATATTACTGATCCATACATTTTAGTATAACATAATTTGGTTAATTTTTTTCGAATTCAACCTTAAGATTTCGAGATCGTTGTATTTGTAAATCATATTATACATATAAAGGAGCAGAATTCTTTGTTGTGCTTTTGAAAGTATATATAAAAAAATGATGTATATAGAATGTAATTCCAATTGAAAATGGATCCCGCCCAAAAAAAATAGAATACAAACGAGATTTGAATTGAGTTGGCACGGTAAACGTGCACTCTGTAAAATTTGAAGGAAGCGGTAAACGTGCACTTTGTTGCACCGCCATCTTCTTAGTTTACTCATCATATATGTCGAGATGCCATGCCCATCCATTATCAATACATATTCCATCTGTCATCATACCATGTTTTCCCGCTCAAATGTTGTTCTTGTGCATCAGACATTAAAAAGGAAGAGGGTATTTCGGAACCTGAAGGAGCACCAACAAAGTCCTTGAAAACGTGGTGGTGCCGGAGAAATCAGACAGCACCCCACATATATTGGCTGTACAACCAGTGACACAAAACGTAGGACCGACTCCAGCAGACTGTACCCATACTTCACTGGCCACACCAGTAGCCCCACCACACAGGACCTGCACTCCAGCAAAAGGTATACCAATTTCATTTGCCATAGCACCAGCTGTACCACAGAAAAATCTCACTCCAGCAAAAAAGTACAGCAAGTCCACCGGCCGAAGACCTATCCCAACTGCAGAGACGGCCAATTCCTGCAGATTGGAACTCCATTCCATTTATTCCCAGTTTAAAAGACAATGCTTTCAATGTTGTTAGGGACTACGTGCATATACTCCCATCATGGGAAGATTATTGTGAAGACAAACACCATTTTCACATCTTCCTGTCCAACTTACATGTAAGTGCTATTATTCATGGTTATTATTTTCCAGTTTTCTGCTGATTGAACACATCAATGATTTACATTACATTTTTGTAACTAGGCGAGGGTCAATCTGGATAGTCATGATGAGCAAAGCTTGCTTGTGCTTTTCAAGGAAGCATTGCAGCAGTATCGGTGTTACCTGAGGAAATCACACTTTGATGGCAAGTCTATAAACGAATTTCCGGTGAAGTCTCCTGTGCTAAATTTAGAAGACATTGAATGGAAAAACCTTGTTATGCACTGGTATCGTTCCTAGGATGAGGTACTGTCTATGAAATCACATGACAATTTGAACTTCTACTTTTCCGCATGTGCCTTACGGATCTTTTTTGTAGGAAATCTGCTCGAAGAAGAATTCCGGTTTGACAAGAACGACAGGATATCGCAAATATGCTGCCCGCTGGTTTGCTCTTGTTAGTACATGTTGTCCTGTATCACTATACTTGCACACATACCTGTTTCATTATGTGACAGCAGTATGCATGATAGCTTGCTTATCAATTGTTCGCTCCAAATTATCTGATCTGTATGAATGGTTACATTAGTGTAGAATATATCCAATGCCAATGTTTTTTTAACTCTGCATTGTTCTTGTAAGTACATGTTGTCCTTTATCAGTGTACTTATAATGACAGGTAGTTGTTCATCTACCATCACTCTGCAGCTTATTTTCCTTTGCCCTCCATTTTCTACACATCAGATCTATATTTACTCTTACCATAAGGTTGGTACTGAAGAAGTTTAGCTGTGCATTTCTCTTGGCTGTACCTTTTGCCTGTATCGTTGCACTTACATTTATAGCTACTTGGTTATGTAGCATCACTCTTCATCTTATCTTAAATATTCTCCATTTTTCGTATATTATCACATCTATATGTACTCTTAACAAAATGTAGAATAAAGGCAATGTTTGAAGAAGATTCTGTGGTAAACTTCTTGAATTTCCCCCCCCCCATCAGCATGGACAAGGCCTTTATAGAGCCTGTCTTCACCAATAATGTAAGTTTGTCCATCTCAAGCCTTCAAACTTTGTTGTACATATTTGGTTAGGCATGACTTCAACATCTGTTTATTTTTGGTGTTTGCATCAAATTGCTTGTTTAAAGTTTATTATATGTAGTTCATAAACAAAAGTTCGTCCTTTCTCAATTTAAGTTTTCAGTTGTACAACCAAGTTCCTTCTTCATACCATGTAAATTAAACTATACAGAGCTAGTGATCTTCTTTTGCACTTCATGTATGCTTCTATTCTTCATCTGTAATCCAGTGGTGTGGTGAACCTACCCACTACAGCACAATGTCATATTCTGCAATGTCTTAACTATGAAAAATGTCATATCATTCTACTATTATTTAAACCATCTCTTTATTTTCCAATCTGAAATGGTATAAATTGACAGCACACTAACCATTGATACTTATGAGTTCTTGATTTGTAATCCAGTGGTGTCGTGAAGCTGCCAACTCCTTCACAATGTCATTTCCTGCCATGTCTTGACCTGAACAATACCATATTGTGTTAATGCAAATTTAAACTGTGTCACTTTATTCGTCAGTAAGAAATGTGATGAATTGTCAGCACTAATACTTTTATGTGCAAAACATGTCATCTGTCTGCTTGTTTATCTTTCAGAGTGAGGAAGATATAAGTGTTGAACAAGCGCAGTCTCATCATCTTGCTCAGCTGCTTGCGCTGCAGCTCCCCAGCAGGGCTAACCTTTCTTGAACTCTATTGAAGTGCTGTCGGTTTTGTATATTATTTTGTCAGCGTGTTTATTTGCACTGGTGGCAATCTTTGATGCCCAATGTATGTAATTTGATGTCTGCTTGTGCTTTATTATCATAGTGGCGAACTTTGATGCCCAGTGGATGTAATATGTCATAATTTCTTTATTGCATAGTATAGGTTTTTTTCTTATTCACAATGCTGCAGTTATTTTACTGTATATATATCCTGTCTTTGAAGTAAACCGACCAAACCGTAAAATTATGGTACATAATCGGGCCGTCATGCAATCACGATGTAGGTTGGGCCTGAAACGTGCCGATCAGCTAACGGGCCGGCAGCAGCCCGAAATGAACCTCGACCCATGATTGTGCGAATCAAATCACGGGCTTTTAACAGGCCGAAAAATTGTCTCGGTCCTTGTTTGGCCCAATCAGATATCGGTTGCGAGCAGGCCAGATGCAAACCAGGCCGTAGTTAGGCCCAACTATATGACGGGCTTTTAACAGGCTGAAATTAATATAGGGCCGAAATGTTAGATGGGCCCTTAACAGGCTGAATTACTAAGTGGGCCTTTAGCAAGTGGGCCCAAAAGCATAGTGTCCAGTTGACAGGCCGAATCTGATATGGGCCATAATTAGGCCCAAAACCTCTTAAAGGGCCGGACCTGATCTAGGCCGTCATTTGGCCCAGAACGTGGTAGGCTTTTAACGGGTCGGATCTCATATGGGCCACTATTAGGCCCGGAGCATGGCAGGCCACTAATAGACCAGATCAAATATGGGCCGGCATTTGGCCCAAAACATGGCAGCCAGTTAATGGGCCGGCCTACTAGGGTCCTCAAAATCTTGTGGGCCTACAGCTGGGCCGGCCCATTAATGTCGGCGAAATCTCATGGGCCTTTAGCTGGGTCGGCCCATTATGATTCGCAAGGATTTTGTGGGCCTTTACCTGGGCCGGCCTATTATGACACACAAAAATCTTGTGGGCCTTTACCTGGGCCGGCCCATTATGGCCCACGAAATCTTGTGGGCCTTTAGCTGGGCCAGCCGATTATGGTTCGCAAAATCTCGTGGGCCTTTAGCTAGGCCGGCCCATTATGGTTCGCAAAATCTTGTGGGCCTTTAGTTGGGCCGGGCCATTTAAACTTGTTGGGCCGTGCCACGTGTCGATGTATCATATGCGCCTTCTGTCCAGTGAGTGGATGACATCTGTCCTGACGATGAGCCAACACATGCTTCCTCTAGCCAATGATGATTTTACACGAGGAAAATCCCCATTGGTCGGGGCTGTTAACGGGTTATCGGATCCAAAACCCAACCCGATAGCTTAACGGTGTTCCGTTACGGTGGATGCCACGTGTCGGTCACCCTTGATGAAAGCACTTCTGTGATGCGCGATTTATCGTCATGGAAGTGGACACTTCCTTGGTGATAATTTTGGTAATGTCATGGAACACTTCTACGACAGCACAGGTATGACTATCTTGATTCTGTCATAAATTTTTCATGGATGTACATGCATGACAAAAAAAGTGACCTACTGTGACAAACACGTATCATCACGGAAGTGTATTTTTTTGTAGTGTATGCTTCAGCCATAGGCTCTATCATGTATGCAATGTTGTGTACCAGACGTGATGTGTGCCTTGCTATTAGTTTAGCAGGGAGGTACCAAAGTAATCCAGGAGTGGATCACTGGACAGCGGTCAAGAACATCTTGGAATACCTGAAAAGGACTAAGGATATGCTTCTCGTATATGGAGGTGACAAAGAGCTCGTCGTAAATGGTTACGTCGATGCAAGCTTTGACACTGATCCGGATGACTCTAAGTCACAAACAGGATACGTTTTTTTATTGAATGGTGGAGCTGTCAGTCGGTGCAGTTCCAAGCAGAGCGTTGTGGCGGGATCTACGTGTGAAGCGGAATACATAGCTGCTTCAGAAGTAGCAAATGAAGGAGTCCGGATGAAGGAGTTCATATCCGATCTAGGTGTCATACCTAGTGCATCGGGTCCAATGAAAATCTTTTGTGACAATACTGGTGCAATTGCCTTGGCAAAGGAATCCAGATTTCACAAGAGAACCATGCACATCAAGAGACTCTTCAATTCCATCCGCGATCAAGTCAAGGAGGGAGACATAGAGATTTACAAGATACATACGGATCTAAATGTTGTAGACCCTTTAACTAAGCCTCTCTCACGAGCAAAACATGATCAGCACGAGGACTCCATCGGTGTTAGAATCATTACAATGTAATCTAGATTATTGACTCTAGTGCAAGTGGGAGATTAAAGGAAATATGCCCTAGAGGCAATAATAAAGTTGTTATTTATATTTCCTTATATCATGATAAATGTTTATTATTCATGCTAAAATTGTATTAACCGGAAACCTAGTACATGTGTGAATACATAGACAAACAGAATGTCACTAGTTTGCCTCTACTTGACTAGCTTGTTGAATCAATGATGGTTATGTTTCCTAACCATAGACATGAGTTGTCATTTGATTAACGGGATCACATCATTAGAGAATAATGTGATTGACTTGACCCATCCGTTAGCTTAGCACGATGATCGTTTAGTTTATTGCTATTGCTTTCTCCATAACTATACATGTTCCTATGACTATGAGATCATGCAACTCCCGAATACCGGAGGAACACTTTGTGTGCTACCAAACATCACAACATAACTGGGTGATTATAAAGGTGCTCTACAGGTGTCTCTGATGGTGTTTGTTGAGTTGGCATGGATCAAGATTAGGATTTGTCACTCCGATTGTCGGAGAGGTATCTCTGGGCCCTCTCGGTAATGTACATCACTATAAGCCTTGCAAGCAATGTAGCTAATGAGTTAGTTACGGGATGTAGCATTACGGAACGAGTAAAGAGACTTGCCGGTAACGAGATTGAACTAGGTATTGAGATACCGACGATCGAATCTCGGGCAAGTAACATACCGATGACAAAGGGAACAACGTATATAGTTATGCAGTTCAACCGATAAAGATCTTCATAGAATATGTATGGACCAATATGAGCATCCAGGTTCCGCTATTGGTTATTGACCGGAGACATGTCTCGGTCATGTCTACATAGTTCTCGAACCCGTAGGGTCCGCACGCTTAACGTTCGGTGACGATCGGTATTACGATTTTATGTGTTTTGATGTACCTAAGGTAGTTCGGAGTCCCGGATTTGATCACGGACATGACGAGGAGTCTCGAAATGGTTGAGATGTAAAGATCGATATATTGGAAGCCTATGTTTGGACATCGAAATGGTTCCGGGTGAAATCGGGAGTATACCGGAGCACCGGGAGATTATCGGAACCCCCCGGGAGGTATATGGGCCTTATTGGGCATTAGTGGAAGAGAGGGGAAAGAAGAAAAGGAGCCCCCCCCCAAGCCCAATCTGAATTGGGAAGGGGCCGCCCCCCCCTTTCCTTCCTTCTTCCCTCTCCTTCCTTCTCTCCTAGAACCAACAAAGGGAAGGGTGGGAATCCTACTCCCGATGGGAGTAGGACTCCTTGGGGCGCGCCTAGAGAGGCCGGCCCCCTCCCCCTCCTCCACTCCTTTATATATGGGGAGGGGGCACCCCATAGACACACAAGTTGATCATTGATCTTTAGCCGTGTGCGGTGCCCCCTCCACCATAATCCACCTCGGTAATATCGTAGCGGTGCTTAGGCGAAGCCCTGTTCCGGTAGCTACATCATCTCCGTCATCTTGCCGTCGTGCTGACGAAGCTCTCCCTCAAATCTCTACTGGATTGTGAGTTCGCGGGACGTCACCGAGCCGGACGTGTGCAGATCGCGGAGGTGCCGTATCTTCGGTACTAGATCGGTCAATCGTGAAGATGTATGACTAGATCAACCGCGTTGTCATAATGCTTCCGCTTACGGTCTACGAGGGTACGTAGACGATACTCTCCCCTCTTGTTTCTATGCATCACCATGATCTTGCGTGCACGTAGGAAATTTTTTGAAATTACTGTGTTCCCCAACAAAAGTTGCTCAGAACAACGAGATAAATTTGAATGTGTGGTCCATTTTTTCTGCCACACGTCCCTAGCATAGCAAACATCAAACCTTTCCCCTTTGGTTCATCTGTCCAAAAATTCCTAACACTGGGGAAACATTCCTAGATGTTTTTCCCCTTCGCCGGTATCGCGTAGTACTGCATTAGAACCCCCCTATCTTTGCATGTTCCCTGTCATGCATCTGTTTGCTCTATATTTAATGTTTCTTCCCCCTCTTCTTCTCCAGTAGATCCTGAGACCGCTGTCGATGCCGATGTGATCGACTACGTCATCGACGACCCTTCTTCCCTTTTAGCGGAGCTTCCGGGTAAGCTCCCCTTTGATCATCCCGATATCGCCCATTCCATTCTCTCATGCTTGCATTAGATTTTGCTACTGTAATTGATTGCTCCTATTCTGATGCATAGCCTGCTTTTGTAACCTGCTTATTGTTACCTACCTGCTTATCCTAAACTGCTTAGTATAGGTTGGTTAGTGATCCTTCAGTGACCCCCACCTTGTCCTTGTTGCCCCTGCTTCATCATCAATGACTCGATCACCGAGATCGCCGATCAGAGCCCGACACCTCACATCGCATCATGCCCCTTTTGTTGCTCGACTCTACAGAGCTACTATAGAGTGCCGAGGGTGATACCTCGTAACACACTCCTGATGATAATTCTGTAGTGTAGCTTTTCGGTCATGGTCAACAAGGTTGATTCCTCCGTCACCATTCTTGATACGGCTCTGTCATCAATACCTCAAGTGTGAACCTCGAGGGTCGTTCATCATATGTTCACCTTGATGATTACATCGAGTGGAATCCACCGAGGGTGATTCCTCAGGTTTTCCCCTTGATGTTTGGACACACGGTTACCTTGAATTTACTTGAGACCTTTATGAAAGTCGGGCGGGCACGGAGAGCACCCGCAAGATAATTACGTGGCACGGTCGGGAATTCTAGGCCCTTGCCGTAAGTCAACGAGATGGGGCGACAGGGTCACATCGATCATGAGTCTCTCCTCGTCTCTGCAAGGTAATAATACACTATGGTTTGGGCATTTGTTCTGAGTTGGCCTTTGGCCTTTACGCACTAACCACCACGCGATAATAGTTATGGGCCTCGACCATGTAGTATCATCCGAAGCTTTGTCAGACGTCAAGTTCAGCATTGCAGCACGGCTGGGCCGGCACCATCCTATAGTGGTGGAGCCTGGACCTTCCCTGCTCGCAACGACCTGGAGTGCAATGGGTGATGGGCCCAGACCCTGGAGTGCTTAGGATGTAGACGGTGGGGACCTATCTGCTGAGCCTAGGTAGGGCTAAGATTAGTTCATCTTACGAGGCCGGGCATTGACCCAGAAAAGTGTGTCTAGCCAGAGTAATCAAGCGTGTTGGAAAACGTGGTGCACCCCTATAGGGAAGATTATCTATTAATAGTCGTGTCCACGTTAATGGACGTTCAGACTTATATCCTGGTCTTCTACAACTAGAAATTGATACTTGAGATATGTTGACTCCGGGATTGCTTTCTCGCTGGGAGTCAAGGAAGGATCTCTCGGCGTTAATGCTACAACATGTTTGTTAAATATAAACTGCTATTCTTTACTCTTCTACATGCTGCAAGATGCTTGGAGCTTCTTGAAGATGCTAGTCTTCAATAGGCTAGGCCTTCCCCTCTATTCTGGCATCCTATAGTTCAGGCCACAGATACAGCCCTTCCATTTGATACCAATGCATACTTAGTATAGATCTGATGCTTGCGAGTACTTTGGATGAGTACTGACGGTTGCTTTGCTACCCCTCCCCCTTCTTCCTTCTTTTCGGTTGTTGCAACCAGATGGTGGATCCCTGGAGCCAGATGCCACTGCCAGCGGATACTACTTCATGAAGGCCGCCAAAGACTAGGAGTAGTTTGGAGGTCCCAGGCGGGAGGCCTTGCCTCTTCGATCGTGTTGCTTTTGTGCTAGCCTTCTTGAGGCATCCTTGTTTAACTTATGTCTGTACTCAGATATTGTTGCTTCCGCTGACTCTTGTGTATCGAGCATCTGTATTCGAGCCCTCGAGGCCCCTGGCTTGTAATATAAAGCTTGTGTTGTTTTATTTGTGTCTAGAGTTGTGTTGTGATATCTTCCTGTGAGTCCCTAATATTGATCGTACACACTTGCGTGTATTATTAGTGTACGACCGAATCAGGGGCGTCACAAGTTGGTATCATAGCTGACTGCCTGTAGGATCCCCCTTTCCAACTCCTTGGCCGAAGTTGAGTCTAGTCTATGAAAAATTGTTTTACTAACATGGCTGTCTGGCTTACAGGCCCATGTCACCATTGGATGGTATTAGTATCTTTTATTCCTCGTCTATATTCTAGGAATATGATATCTCTTCTATTCGGGTTAAAACATTTTGCTAGCTCCAACTCTAGGTTCTTGTTAATACTTTCTCCCGGAGAGCCCATCACTCCAGATGATTGCTTGGTGCACCAGAAGATTATGAAGATACTCTCCGATGTTTTCCCGAGACCCTTGTGCCCTTCGTCGTTGCGATCCTTACCACCAATAAATCTTTATGAGTAACTACCTACATTGTCGTCCATACCATCATCCCCTATTGCTCTTGTTATTACAAGATGTCCTGAAATACTCTCTGATGTTCCGAGAATCCTTTATGCTTACTACCCTACAGTTCCTTGCCGCATGAATACTCATATGCATAATTCCTCACACTTATCGAGGATTTGTTCATTCCTAGTTGATCAAGTTATTCACAAGATACTTTGAAGTGCTATCCGAGTTTCCAAAAATCCTCAGTAGCCTATTACCCTTGTTCCTCCTTACCTGCGTACATTATGGTTATTTTCGTATGTCTAGCAATGTTCGTTAGCATTCTTTGTCATTGTAATTTTGAGCATTAGATTCGATATCTATGTGAATGCTCGCAATCATCAATCACAATTAGAATCCTTCCCTTCGGCTCAGACATCACCCCGGACATGAGCTAGTGTTTGACAAATCAAACCTTGATTGATTGTCGATCTATGTCTATTCAACTTACTTTTCTTTGATCAGAGCCTCTGCTTCTGATCCCTTGATTTGGAAATCATAATTCCTTTGCATTTAGGCTTTGGATTAGCCAGTTGTTTCTATAATCTCATCTCCTTACATTCTTTCTTTCTCTGTTTGAGTATCGTTGCTCACATCAGATCCCTCATGGACCACCGGAGCCTTTGTTGAGTTTTATCCGACAGCTTCCTTCACATTCAGTAACCTTGTGAGCCTTTCAGCGGATACATAATGCCTTTCGTAAATTGTATCCCCGCTCTTGTCAACCATACTCTGCTTCCGGGCTTGAGTTATTTATCCGTGAAGTTTGTGGTATATGTTCCTAAGATGCCCCTATGGGTTGAATCTATGTCCTCCCTAAATCCGTGTGAACTTGAAAGTTATGCGAGTTATACTCTACTGGCTTTTCGTCAGGTAAAATTTCAAAGCTATAACTTCTTCGAATGCGAGAAGTGAATGGAAAGTTGTGCATTAGAGAAGTGGGAGTCGACCTTGAACCTTTGTGTTCATGCCCATGGACCCGATGTGGAACTTATCATGGAGGCTTCTTATAATAATAAAAATCCCCTTGTGATAAGTTCATCTTGTATCATTGTTTGGTCCTTTGCAACCCTGGTTCCGACCATGATTGTTCTCCTTTGATTCCATTTCTCGAACAAGTTAGAGTACTTGTCCTCTTCAGCTCATTCACATGTCCAACCTCTATCCTGTTCTACCTTCGAGTATTACCTTTGGTATCTCGAGAATATCATGGAACTACATAACTTCTTATGAGTTCTTCATGAACTATTAGTTCTTGCCGACTCCAAGTTTGCATGGGTTCTGAGTTGTTAGACACTCGAGAACGCCAATAACTGATTCGATGTCTACACTTTCCTTTCCATTGTTTTGTTTAACCTTTCTTGTAACGTAACATATCTGAGCAGTGATAATTCCCTGCTTATGTAAACCCCTCAGTGCACAAACTCTGTCAGTAAGACCTTGATACTATTGTCGATGACTTTCCGGTAGCCACCGATGGACGAGAACTTTTCCTATTGGTCTGCCTCGTCTTAACGAGCAAGAAAATTGTTCTCTTTGTCCCTTTCCCTTGGTACCAACGTTATTGCCTACATAATTGACAGACTATCCTATGACCGCCTTGCTATCACGACCGTGCAAAATGTTAGCACACTTCTTGCTTTTAACCCACATGGTGGGCCCATAACCCATAGTTCCACAGGATCGAAACCTGACTCTCCTGTACATCCCTGTTTTCCAAAATTGTTCCTCATGCTTGGCTTCGTATGTAATTCACGAGCCACCTTCTTGTGATCTATTCTGCTATCAGATGCAATACTTATTCTCAATGCACTGGACTCCTTTCACACCCTGTTTCAGACATCGAATGGTTGTCCATCCGCTTGAAGCTTCTTATTGCACCTTCTAGCCTTGCTCTTGATGACTTTATTGAATTTCAACTCGAGAGATGCTTCTATGCCACGTTCATGAGATAGCCCCGAGGTACCTATCTTGTGTTGAGCCCCGTCCTTCCCGAGTCTTTCCCCCTTACTCCACCCCTTAAATCTCGGGACGAGATTTCTTTTATTGGAGGAGAATTGTGATTCCCAGATAATTAAGCTACAGTAATTCCCTGCTAATGATGCCACTTCATCATGATTACTATTATTAAACTCGCGATGTTTCAAACCCACCCTTTATTCAAAATTGAAAATCAAGTCAAACTCAAAAGTTTTCAAATGTCTAAAATAAAATGTTCATCATGTAGCAAATTTCATTTGTTAATATTCATGGTGAACCAACATTTTTGCAAAATGGTTTGATGCCCTAATCTAAATAAAAAATAAAAAAGTTAAATAAAAATAAAATGAAAAGAACCCCCCCCCCCCCACCACGCTGGGCCAACCGGCCCATCTAGCCAACCGTCCGACCCAGCTAGCCAACTGGCCGGCCCAGTCAGCCAGCCCACCTACCCCCCACCGGTCCCTTCTCCCTCTGTTCCCATGGCGCGGTCGCTATAGGGGTCAGGTCGACCCCGACCACCTCGTCGGCCTCACCGAGAGGATAAGGCCGCAGCACCCCCCAGCGCAGCCATCATTGTGGCCCTCCATCCGCCTTTGTCCAAGGGCTTCCACCGGGGTGCCCTACGTCTTCCTCGCTGCTAGATCAGGGCTGGGACGCGTCACCACTGTCGCCCGCACCGTTCCCCTCCGTCGGCCGCCACCTCTGCTTTGTCATCGATTCACTGCATCACCGCCTCCCCGAGCACGCTGCCGGCCCCCTACAGCCCCGCTGTGAGCCACCGTTCGTTTCCCCACTCTCCTCCTTGCTCGATCTAGTCACCGTAGCCGCCGTGGACGAAGCCCCACCTTAGCCGCTCCTCTGCAGTTCACCCTGCCTCTTCCTCTACAGCCCCGCTGCTAGCCGCGACCCACTCAGCCCCTCCGCTCACTGGCCGCTATCCGCCGCCCCATCCCCGCGTGTCGCCGTTGTTGTCTCCTACGCCCCCGCAGCCGCTCCGCTCGGCTGCCCAGCTGCTGCTGCCACTGTCGCCCGCACCTGTCCCTCCTCCCGCGGCCGCTCGCGTCGCCGCCGTCCACCTTTGCCGCGCGTAGCTACTCAGCTCGGTCGCGCAGCCTGCCTCGCCTCGCTCCCGCCGGCTCGCCCCTACACCCCGTGGCGGCCTCGCCCGCCGTCCTCACCCCGCCGGCCACTACTCGCCCCCTGCACCGCCCGCAACCCATCTGCCCACCCCGGTCGTGATGCCGCCCTGCGCCACCCACTCGCCACCACGCCCGCGTCCTGCCACCACCACTCGCCGGCGCCGTCTCAAGTGGCTTCGCGCCGAGCAGTCCACTCGCCGGCTGCGTCCCGGCCGCCGCGGCCCCAACCCACACCTTGCCGGCGGCCTCCCCCGCGCCCGGGCGGGCTGCGCCTTGGCACAGTGCCCAGGTGGGTTCGCCCGCGCCCGGGCGCCCGTTCGCCCGCACTCGGTAGCCCTCCAGTGGCCTCCTATGCCCCTGGCGGGCGGGGCCCATGCCCTAAAAAAGATATTAAAGAAAATAAATATTAATAAATTAATTCGTTTAATTAACTTAATTTAGTTAACATAATTAACCTGTTTAATTCGCTAATTAACTTAGACAGTCAATGACAGCGGGGCCCCATCCCTGTTGATCGGTCAAACTTTGACTGGTCAACCGGGACCCCCTTGGACCCACATGTCATTCTCTGGTACACTTCTGTGTAAGCAGAGCTAGGTGCACCTAGCGTGTTAATCATTATTTTCGAATAATTTCAGAATATTGCTATAACTTTAATAATTCATATAAAATAAAATGTAAGTCAGATGAAAATACTTTGTACATAAAAGTTGCTCAGAACGACGAGATGAAACCAATTATATTGTCCGTTTGTCCTCCACACGTCCCTAGCATAGAGAATATCGAACCTTTCCCCTCCAGTTCGTTTGTCCAAAAATGCCTAACACTGGGGCAACATTCCGGGATGTTTTTCCCCTTCGCCGGTATCGCGTAGTACTGCATTAGAACCCCCTTATCTTTGCATGTTTCCTGTCATGCATTAGTTTGCTCTGTATTTACTCTTTCTTCCCCCTCTTCTTCTCCGGTAGACCCCAAGACCGATGTTGATGCCATTGTGATCGACTACGTCATCGACGACCCTTCTTCCCTTTCAGCGGAGCTTCCAGGCAAGCCCCCCCTTTGATCATCCCGATATCGCCCATTTCATTCTCTCATGCTTGCATTAGATTTGCTACTGTAATTGATTGCTCCTATTCTAATGCATAGCCTGCTTTTGTAACTTGCTTATTGTTACCTACCTTCTTATCCTAAACTGCTTAGTATAGGTTTGTTAGTGATCCTTCAGTGACCCCCACCTTGTCCTTGTTGCCCCTGCTTCATCATCAACGACTTGATCAACGTGATCGACGATCAGAGCCCGACACCTCACATCACATCACGCCCCTTTTGTTGCTCGACTCTACAGAGCTACTATATATTGTCGAGGGTGATACCTTGTAACGCACTCCTGATGATAATTCTGTAGGGTAGCAATTCGGTCGTGGTCAACGAGGGTGATTTCTCCATCACCATTCTCGATACGGCTCTGTCGTGCAACACCTCAAGTGTGAACCTCGAGGGTGGTTCCTCATATGTTCACCTTGATGATTACATCGAGTGGAATCCACCGAGGGTGATTCCTCGGGTTTTCCCCTTGATGTTTGGACACATGGTTACCTTGAGTTTACTTGAGACCTTTGTGAAAGTCGGGTGGGCCCATAGATCACACGCAAGATAATTACGTGGCACGGCCGGGCATTCTGGGCCCTTGCCATAAGTCAATGAGACGGAGCAATGGGGTCACATCAACCGTGAGTCTCTACTCGTCATTGCAATCTAATAATACACTATGGTTTTGGTATTTTTTCTGAGTTGGCCTTTGGCCTTTACGCACTAACCACCACGCAAGAATAGTTATGGGCCTCGACGACGTAGTATCAGCCGAAGCTTTGTTAGACGTCCAGTTCAGCATTGCGGCATGGCTGGGCCGGCACCATCCTGTAGTGGTGTAGCCTAGACCCGCCCTGCTCGAAACGACTTGGAGTACAACGGGCGATGGGCCCAGACCCTGGAGTGCTTAGGATGTAGACGGCGGGGACCTCTCTGCTGAGCCTAGGTAGGGCTATGACGTGTTGATCTTCCGAGGCCAGGCATTGACCCAGAAAAGTGTGTCTGACTAGAGTAATCAAGCGTGTTGGAAAACATGGTGCACCCCTGCAGGGAAGGTTATCTATTAATAGTCATGTCCATGGTAACAGACATTCAGACTTATATCCTGATCTTTTACAAGTAGAAATGGATACTTCAGATATGTTGGCTACGGGATTGCTTTCTCGGAGGGAGTCGAGGAAGGATATGTTGGCGTTAATGCTACAACATGTTTGTTAAATTTAAACTTCTATTCTTTACTCTTCTACATGCTGCAAGATGCTTGAAGCTGCTTGAAGATGCTAGTCTTTGATAGGCTAGGCCTTCCCCTCAACGGGGATATGCGTCTCCCCTCTTCCTATTGTCAAAAAGAAATATGAAACACTTATTATTGGGGAGACGCATATCCCCGTTGAGGCAACTTAGTGTTTTACGAAGATTCTTCAGTTTCATGCTAATCCAAAATGGTTTGTTAATAAGACTTGATCAACTTTGTTAATGGTTTATTTTTTAGAGGCATGTGGTCGATGAATTTACTAGGCACAACCTTCTGTACTCACTTTATATTTTCGTTTATTTTTAATTAAATGCAATAAAATGCCATGAATATCCTGTTTTCTGAATTATCTGTGCAATAAAAGTGCCCCAAAATGAAAGTGCTCAAAATGACCTGAAACTTTTAGATGATTTTTTACTGAATACTTAAGAACTTTTTGCACTAAAACGACCCCGAGGATGCCCCAGGTGCCCACAAGGCACCAGGGCGCGTCCACCCCCTGGGCATGCCTTGGTGGGTTGTGGGCCCTGTAGGGGCCCCCTCACTTATCCCATTAGCCCACCTCGTCTCTTACCTCCAGCAAAAATTCCTGGTAGCTCTCTCACACGCGCGCATTCTTGCTCCCAAACCTACGATTTTCGGTCTCTTTGCTTGGAGATCCGTTTCTGAAACTATTTTAGGGGATTATTACTTGGTATGTGACTCCTCCATTGCTCCAATTAGTTTTTGTTTTAGCAGATTATATTTTGCATAATTATCTGCTCTTTGTGCTATTGAAAATGAGCTTGCATGTTGAATTCTTTGAGTTCCAAGTAGTTCGAATGCTTGATATAACCTCTAGACATCCATATGAGTAGTTGCTATCAATCTTGTGAAGTCATGTTCACATCATTTCGTGGCCCAAAAATTTCAGAAATTTGTTCATAGGAGAAATGAATATCCTCCGGAGGAGTTCCTTGAAGCGGACTACCAAGGGAATCCTTGGGGAATCCTCGGACAGTGACCTCAACATTCTTCATAGGATGGAGGTCCGGCTGTGCGAATGGCCGCACATTGCCTTCATAAACGAGGCCGGATTCTACCAAGAGGTCACGCAATTTGTTCATTTGGTAGGATGGTGTATCCGTCTCTGGCATGAGGTGTATTCCGTTGCCTACACCTGCTTTGTTTGACTCTCATCCCATCAACGGATACACCATCCTACCAGAGGACATCGTTGCTTAATGGAATGCGTTGGCAGCGGTGGAGGATGAGGTTCAGGAGTGGGACGCTCAGGTGCCACCACCTCAGCACTTTCACACGGGACCGGATGGCTACTATGAATGGTGATTACCAAGCTAGGCAAAAGCCTAAGCTTGGGGGAGCACGTATTTCCCACCAACATAACATTCATATGTTCACATATTTCATTCCAATTGTCAGCGTTCATCCTTTTCATTGTATAGTCCATGTTAGTTTTATTTTCTCGCTTTCTTCTTGTGTGTTTGCAAAAATTTGAGAAAATCGAAAATACTTCTCGCTTCTTTTCTGTTTTTTCTTTCTAGTTTAAATTAGTTGTATTATTAAAAGAAAACCCTAAAATATTTCTCGTTCTTCTTTTGCTTGTTGGGAGCTTTCTCGTCTAAATAGTTTTTCTTGTTTTTTGTTTTTCCTTCTTTAATTTGCTTTCTTAAAGAAAAATCAAAAACTCCAAAAATATTTCAGTGTGTTTCTCTGAAATTCTTTTCTTTCGTTGCGTCATTATGAGAAGACCACGGTGAAAATGTTGAGTGAATCTCATATGCATTATTGTTGATCTAACAAACAGCCCATTTTACCTTGTCTTCTCCTTTGAATAAAATGTTTGCAGATTTCAGCTGTGTCCACAACACTCTTACACTATTATTATTTTCATATCATTCGGTCATGCAAGTGAAAGGCAATAATGACGATATTTGATGAAGTGACTATGGCAAGGAAAGGCGGGTATGAACTCAACTTGTTTATGTTTTTGTAAATATGTTTAACTCAATATCCATGATTCAACATATTATGATCAAACATGTTTATATTGACAATTAGATTTTATAGTTGCTCATATCATGCTTAAGTAGCTCGGAGTGGATAATGATTTATCTATTCGGCAATGCAGTATTTCAAAAAAATTCCTATGATCACGCAAGATCTATCTAGGAAATGCATAACAACGAGAGGGGAGGTTGTGTCTACGTACCCTCGTAGACCAAAAGCGGAAGCGTTAAGTAACGCGGTTGATGTAGTCGAACGTCTTCGTGATCCAACCGATCAAGTACCGAACGCACGGTACCTCCGTGATCTGCACATGTTCAGCTCGATGACGTCCCTCGTACTCTTGATCCAGCTGAGGCCGAGGGTGAGTTCCGTTAGCACGACGGCGTGTCGACGCTGATGATGAAGTTACCGACACAGGGCTTCGCCTAAGCACTATGACAGGATGATCGAGGTGTAAAACTGTGGAGGGGGCATCGCACACGGCTAAAGATCAACTTGTGTGTCTATGGGGTGCCCTCCTCCCCCGTATATAAAGGAGGGGAGGAGGAGGGTCGGCCACAAGGGGCGCGCCCAAGGGGGGAAACCTACTCCTAGTAGGAGTAGGTTCCCCCCTTTCCTAGTCCTAGTAGGAAAAGAAGGAAGGAGAGGGAAGAAGAGAAGGAAAGGGGGGCCGGCCCCCCTAGCCCTAGTCCAATTCGGTTTGGGCTAGGGGGGCGCGCGACACACCTTGGTACGCCTCCTCTCTTCCACCATTAGGCCCATGAGGCCCCATAACTTCCCGGGGGGTACGGTAACCCCCGGTACACCGAAACTTATCTGAAACGACCCGAACCATTCTGGTGTCTGAATGTAGCCTTCCAATATATGAATCTTTATGTATAGACCATTTCGAGACTCCTTGTCATGTCCATGATGTCATCCGGGACTCCAAACAACCTTCGGTACATCAAGTCACATAACTCATAATACATACCGTCATTGCACGTTAAGCGTGCGGACCCTACGGGTTCGAGAACTATGTAGACATGACCGAGACACATCTTCGGTCAATAACCAATAGTGGAACCTGGATGCTCATATTGGTTCCTACATATTCTACGAAGATCTTTATCGGTCAAACCGCACAACAACATACGTTGTTCCCTTTGTCATCGGTATGTTACTTGCCTGAGATTCAATCGTCTGTATCATCATACCTAGTTCAATCTCGTCACTGGCAAGTCTCTTTACTCGTTCTGTAATGCATCATCCTGCAACTAACTCATTAGTCACATTGCTTGCAAGTCTTATAGTGATGTGCATTACCGAGAGGGGCCAGAGATACCTCTCCGACAATCGGAGTGACAAATCCTAATCTCGACATATGCCAACTGAACAAACACCATCGGATACACCTATATAGCATCTTTATAATCACTCAGTTACGCAGTGATGTTTGATAGCACACTAAGTGTTCCTCCGGTATTCGGGAGTTGCATAATCTCATAGTCATAGGAACATGTATAAGTCATGAAGAAAGCAATAGCAATAAACTAAACGATCATAGTACTAAGCTAACAGATGGGTCTAGTCCATCACATCATTCTCTAATGATGTGATCCCGTTCATCAAATGACAACACATGTCCATGTCTAGGAAACTTAACCATCTTTCATTAACGAGCTAGTCAAGTAGAGGCATACTAGGGACACTCTGTTTGTCTATGTATTCACACATGTACTAAGTTTCCGGTTAATACAATTCTAGCATGAATAATAAACATTTATCATGATATAAGGAAATATAAATAACAACTTTATTATTGCCTCTAGGGCATATTTCCTTCAGTCTCCCACTTGCACTAGAGTCAATAATCTAGATTACACAGTAATGATTCTAACACCCATGGAGTCTTGGTGTTGATCATGTTTTGCTCATGAGAGAGGCTTAGTCAACGGGTCTGCAATATACAGATCCGTATGTATCTTGCAAATCTCTGTGTCTCCCTCCTTGACTTGATCGTGGATGGAATTGAAGCATATTTTGATGTGCTTGGTTGTCATGTGAAATCTGGATTCCTTTGCAAAGGCTATTGCACCAGTATTGTCAAAAAATATTTTCATTGGACCCGATGCACTAGGTATTACACCTAGATCAGATATGAACTCCTTCATCTAGACTACTTCATTTGTTGCTTCCGAAGCAGCTATGTATTCCGCTTCACACGTAGATCCAGCCATGATGCTTTGCTTAGAACTGCACCAACTGACAGCTCCATCATTCACTAAAAATACGTATCCGGTTTGTGAATTAGAGTCATCTGAATCAGTCTCAAAGCTTGCATCAACGTAATCATTTACGACGAGCTCTTTGTCACCTCCATAAAAAGAAACATATCCTTAGTCCTTTCCAGGTATTTCAGGATGTTCTTGACCGTTGTCCAGTGATCCACTCCTGGATTACTTTGGTACCTCCTTGCTAAACTAATAGTAAGGCACACATCAGGTCTGGTGCACAGCACTGCATACATGATAGAACCTATGGCTGTGACATAGGGAATGACTTTCATTTTCTCTCTATCTTCTGCAGTGGTCGGGCATTGAGTCTGACTCAACTTCACACCTTGTAACACAGGCAAGAACCCTTTATTTGCTTGATCCATTTTAAACTTCTTCAAAACTTTATCAAGGTATGTGCTTTGTGAAAATCCAATTAAGCGTCTTGATCTATCTCTATAGATCTTGATGCCCAATATATAAGCAGCTTCATCGAGGTTTTTCATTGAAAAATTATTATTCAAGTATCCTTTTATGCTATTCGGAAATTCAGTATCATTTCCGATCAACAATATGTCATCCACATACAATATCATAAATGCTACAGAGCTCCCACCCACTTTCTTGTAAATACAGGCTTCTCCAAAACTTTGTATAAAACCATATGCTTTGATTACACTATCAAAGCGTATATTCCAACTCCGAGATGCTTGCACTAGTCCATAAATGGATCGCTGGAGCTTGCACACTTTGTTAGCACCTTTTGGATTGAAAAAACCTTCCGGTTGCATCATATACAACTCTTCTTTAAGATATCCATTAAGGAATGCAGTTTTGACATCAATTTGCCAAATTTCATAATCATAAAATGAGGCAATTGCTCACATTATTTGGACGGACTTAAGCATCGCTACGGGTGAGAAGGTCTCATCGTAGTCAACTCCTTGAACATGTCAAAAACCTCTCGCAACAAGTCGAGCTTTGTACAAAGTAACATTACCATCAGCTTTAGTCTTCTTCTTGAAGATCCATTTATTCTCTATGGCTTGCCGATCATCGGGCAAGTCAACTGAAGTCCACACTTTGTTCTCATACATGAATCCCATCTCAGATTTCATGGCCTCAAGCCATTTGCGGAATCTGGGCTCATCCTCGCTTCCTCATAGTTCATAGGTTCGTCATGGTCAAGTAACATGACCTCCAGAACAGGATTACCGTACCACCCTAGTGCGGATCTTACTCTAGTTGACCTACGAGGTTCGGTAGTAACATGATCAGAAGTTTCATGATCATCATCATTAGCTTCCTCACTAATTGGTGTAGGAATCACTGGAACTGATTTCTATGATGAACTACTATCCAATAAGAGAGAAGGTACAGTTACCTCATCAAGTTCTTGTAGGATCGAGAAGAGGTGTCTAGAGGGGGGGTGAATAGACTCTTAGCAAGAAAAGTTGCAGTTTTTAATTTCCTTAAGTTGAAGTGGAGTTTTGGCACAAGTTTGAACATTCACAATACATATCAAGCAAGCATGACAACAGTATATGAGCAGCGGAAAGTAAGTCATGCAAGTTGCCAGAACATAAAGGGATGGGATTGGAGTGTGCAAACGCAATTGGAGACACGAAGATTTTTGGCGTGGTTCCGATAGGTGGTGCTATCGTACATCCATGTTGATGGAGACTTTAACCCACAAAGGGTAACGGTTGCGCGAGTCCACGGAGGGCTCTACCCATGAAGGGTCCACGAAGAAGCAACCTTGTCTATGCCACCATGGCCATCGCCCACGAAGGACTTGCCTCACTAGGGTATATCTTCACGAAGTAGGTGATCTCCTTGCCCGTACAAACTCCTTGGTTGAAATCCACAATCTTGACGGAGGCTCCCAAGTGACACCTAACCAATCTAGGAGACACCATTCTCCAAGAGGTAACAAATGGTGTGTTGATGATGAACTCCTTGCTCTTGTGCTTCAAATGGTAGTCTCCCCAACACTCAACTATCTCTCATAGGATAGGATTTGGTGGAAAGATGATTTGAGTGGAAAGCAACTTGGGGAAAGCTAGAGATCAAGATTTATGTGGTTGGAATGAAGTATCTTGACCTCAACACAAGTGTAGGTGGTTCTCTCTCAGAAAATGTATGTTGGAAGTGTAGGCATGTTCTGATGGCTCTCTCCACGAATGAAGAGTGGGTGGAGGGGTATATATAGCCTCCACACAAAATCTAACCGTTACACACAAATCACCAAACTCGGTGGGACCGAATCATACAACTCGGTCAGACCGATTTAGTTCATAATTTGAACGTTAGGGTTTTCGGTGGGACCGATGTGCTAGGGTTAGGGTAAAGCCTCATCTCGGTTGGACCGATTACACAAATTCGGTGGGACCGATTTCGGTAATAAGATAAACAGAGTATTGGCCAAGCAAACTCGGTGAGACCGATGTCATGTTTCGGTGAGACCGAAATTAATGCAATAGGCAACAAAGAGTTTGCAAGCCCATCTCGGTGAGACCGAGATCCCATCGGTGAGACCAAATTGATTAGGGTTTCTGGCAGTGGCTATGTCAAGAAACTCGGTGGCACCTGATAGGAAATTTCGGTGGGGCCGAGTTTGACTTTTGGTTTGGGACATATTTGGATATGAGAAAGTGGTTGAGGGTTGTGGAGCATATCACTAAGCACTTTGAGCAAGAACCTCATTAAGCAACACCTCATCCCCTCTTAATAGTATTGGCTTTCCTATGGACTCAATGTGATCTTGGATCACTAAAATGAAAAATGTAGAGTCCTGAGCTTTGAGCTTGAGCCAATCATTTGTCTTCATCATCTTGGTCCCACATCCTCTAGTCCATGCCACTCCACTGTTGAACTTATCTGAAATATGCTTGATGAAAGTATTAGTCCAACAAGAGATATGTTGACATTAATTACCAAAATCACCCGGGGAGCACTTGTTCTTTCAATCTCCCCCTTTTTGGTAATTGATGACAACATACATCAAAGCTTTAGATAAAGATGTAGAGAATAACAGGTAAAGCTTTGGAAAGACATGTAACATGCATAGGCTCCCCCTATATGTATGCAATCATGTAAATATGGAATATAAGAACATGTGAATGCATAGCATGACAGAGTAAGCAATGTGTTACATGTATCTTGGCTATGTGCATCAGAGCAAAAGATGTAAATATAGGAAATGTACCTACATGCTCATGAGTCTTTCTTGCAAATGATACGTCTCCAACGTATCTATAATTTTTGATTGCTCCATGCTATATTATCTACTGTTTTGGACATTATTGGGCTTTATTTTCCACTTTTATATTATTTTTGGGACTAACCTATTAACCGGAGGCCCAGCCCAGAATTGCTGTTTTTTTCCTATTTTAGGGTTTCAAAGAAAAGGAATATAAAATGGAGTCCAAATGGAATGAAACCTTCGGGAACGTGATTTTCTCACCGAACATGATCCAGGAGACTTGGACCCTACGTCAAGCAACCAACAGGGAGGCCATGAGGTAGGGGCGCGCCTCCCCCCCAGGCACGCCCTCCACCCTCGTGGGCCCCCTGTTGCTCCACCGACGTACTTCTTCCTCCTATATATACCTACGTACCCTCAAACGATCAGAAGAGGAGCCAAAACCCTAATTCCCCCACCGTAACTTTCTGTATCCATGAGATCCCATCTTGGAGCCTGTTTCGGAGCTCCGCCGGAGGGGCCATCGATCACGGAGGGCTTCTACATCAACACCATAGCCTCTCCGATGAAGTGTGAGTAGTTTACCTCAGACCTACGGGTCCATAGTTATTAGCTAGATGGCTTCTTCTCCCTTTTTGGATCTCAATACAAAGTTCTTCCCCTCTCTTGTGGAGATCTATTCAATGTAATCTTCTTTTTGCGGTGTGTTTGTTGAGATCGATGAATTGAGGGTTTATGATCAAGTTTATCTATGAACAATATTTGAATCTTCTCTGAATTCTTTTATGTATGATTGGTTATCTTTGCAAGTCTCTTAGAATTATCAGTTTGGTTTGGCCTACTAAATTGATCTTTCTTGCAATGGGAGGAGTGCTTAGCTTTGGGTTCAATCTTGCGGTGTCCTTTCCCAGTGACAGTAGGGGAAGCAAGGCACGTATTGTATTGTTGCCATCGAGGATAACAAGATGGGGTTTTCATCATATTGCATGAGTTTATCCCTCTACATCATGTCATCTTGCTTAAGGCGTTACTCTGTTCTTATGAACTTAATACTCTAGATGCATGCTGGATAGCGGTCGATGTGTGGAGTAATAGTAGTAGATGCAGGCAGGAGTCGGTCTACTTGTCTTGGACGTGATGCCTATATACATGATCATACCTAGATATTCTCATAACTATGCTCAATTCTGTCAATTGCTCAACAGTAATTTGTTCACCCATCGTAAAATACTTATGCTCTTGAGAGAAGCCACTAGTGAAACCTATGGCCCCCGGGTCTATCTTGATCATATTAATCTTCCAATACTTATTTATTTTCATTGCCTTTTATTTTACTTTGTATCTTTATCATAAAAATACCAAAAATATTATCTTATCATATCTATCAGATCTCACTCTCGTAAGTGACCGTGTAGGGATTGACAACCCCTTATCGCGTTGGTTGCGAGGATTTATTTGTTTTGTGCAGGTGTGAGGGACTCGCGCGTAGCCTCCTACTGGATTGATACCTTGGTTCTCAAAAACTGAGGGAAATACTTACGCTACTTTGCTGCATCACCCTTTCCTCTTCAAGGGAAAACCAACGCAGTGCTCAAGAGGTAGCAAGAAGGATTTATGGCGCCATTGCCGGGGAGGTCTAAGCAAAAGTCAGCATACCAAGTACCCATCACAAACCCTTATCTCCCACATTACATTATTTGCCATTTGCCTCTCGTTTTCCTCTCCCCCACTTCACCCTTGCCGTTTTATTCGCCCTCTCTTTCTATCCTCCCTCTCTCTATTTGCCTCTTTTTGCCCTTTGCACCTTCTACCGTTATGTCTGAAATTGGGGAAATTATTTTCGATATGGACAATAATAATATCATGAAAAATTCCGATGCTCCTGCTAAAGAACCCTCCATCTTACATACAAAAAAATTCCGTGTTGGTAGTGGTAATATTATTGGGAAAGGAGTTATTCAAGATTTATTTACTTGTGCCGGTGCTTTACCTTCTATGGGTAGTTCTATCCTTCATAGAACTAGTAGTCGTGCGGACGCTATTGCCATGCTTGTAGTTGAACTTGAAAGACAATTCATGCACATGCATCCTTGCATATAAAGGATTTTCCTAGAATTTTCTAATATTGAGCATTCTTCTGTTAAGCGTGCCGCTACTATCTTTTTGGCTCATGAGTTTAGATTCATAATAAAAGAGGCCAAAGAAATCTTTGCGCATTATAGGGTGGACGCTTGCCGTCCTCCCATAGAGGCTATCATTTTTGATCAAGAAGAAATAATGCGTTTTCGATCTCTAGACTATGTTGCTTTCAATGAAAATCTTAGAAAAAGGGTTCCTACCAATGTTTTAGTTGATATAATTTATGAACTTAATGATGATTTGGCCATTCGAAATAATGAACTAGGATATTCTCTTGAATATAGGCTCACAAAGTTCTGTCAAAAGAATGCTTATAATGATGAATTGGTTGTTCAATACGAAGGACCAAAGGAGGAACCTATACCTCCCAAGGTTGATCTTGGGGAATTTTGTCCCATTAAATTTTTCCCTTTTGATTAATTTTGCTTGCCTCAAATAAAACTTGCTGCCGAACGTAGAGAATATGAAATGAGTTTTAATGATCTATCTTACTATTATGGCAATACCTAGATCTATCCTTGCTTTTTATGCCTAGATAGGGGCGTTAAACGATAGCGCTTGTTGGGAGGCAACCCAATTTTATTTTTATTCCTTGCTTTTTGCTCCTGTTTAGTAATAAATAATTTTCCTAGCCTCTGTTTTGGTTGTGTTTTTTATGTTTAATTAGTGTTTGTGCCAAGTAGAACCGTTGGGAAGACTTGGGGAAAGTTTTGTTAATCTTGCTGTAAAAACCAGAAACTTTAGCGCTCACGAGAACTGCTGCCATTTTTATTTGTAAAGTGCTATTTAGTTAATTCTTTTTGTAGATGATTAATAGATAAATTCCTCACGTCCAGCAAGTTATTTTAGAATTTTTGGGGTTCCAGATCTTGTGCTAACTACAGATTACTACAGACTGTTCTGTTTTTGACAGATTCTATTTTTCGTGTGTTGTTTGCTTATTTTGATGAATCTATGGCTAGTAAAATAGTTTATAAACCATAGAGAAGTTGAAATATAGTAGGTTTAACACTAATATAAATAAATAATGAGTTCATTACAGTACCTTGAAGTGGTCTTTTATTTTCTTTCGCTAACGGAGCTCATGAGATTTTCTACTTTAAGTTTTGTGTTGTGAAGTTTTCAAGTTTTGGGTAAAGATTTGATGGATTATGGAACAAGGAGTGGCAATATCCAAAGCTTGGGGATGCCCATCGCACCCCCAAGATAATCTAAGGACACCTAAAATCCAAAGCTTGGGGATGCCCCGGAAGGCATCCCCTCTTTCGTCTACTTCTATCGGTAACTTTACTTGAAGCTATATTTTTATTCACCACATGATATGTGTTTTGCTTGGAACATCTTGTATGATTTGAGTCTTTGCTTTTTAGTTTACCACAATCATCTTTCCTGTACACAACTTTTGAGAGAGACACACATGATTTGGAAATTATTAGAATACTCTATGTGCTTCACTTATATCTTTTGAGTTATATAGTTTTGCTCTAGTACTTCACTTATATCTTTTAGAGCACGGTGGTGGATTTGTCTTATAGAAACTATTGATATCTCATGCTTCACTTAGATTATTTTTAGAGTCTTAAATAGCATGGTAATTTTCTTAAATAATCCTAATATGCTAGGCATACAAGATTAATAATAAAATTCTCTTATGAGTGTGTTGAATACTAAGAGAAGTTTGATGCTTGATGATTGTTTTGAGATATGGAGGTAGTGATATTAAAGTTGTGCTAGTTGAGTAGTTGTGAAATTGAGAAATACTTGTGTTGAGGTTTGCAAGTCCCGTAGCATGCACGTATGGTATACTTTATGTAACAAATTTGAAACATGAGGTGTTCTTTGATTGTCTTCCTTATGAGTGGCAGTCGGGGACAAGAGATGGTCTTTTCCTACCAATCTATCCCCCTAGGAGCATGCGCGTAGTGCTTGGTTTTTGATGACTTGTAGATTTTTGCAATAAGTATGTGAGTTCTTTATGACTAATGTTGATTCCATGGATTATACGCACTCTCACCCTTCCATCATTGCTAGCCTCTTCGGTACCGTGCATTGCCCTTTCTCACATTGAGAGTTGGTGCAAACTTCGCCGGTGCATCCAAACCCTGTGATATGATACACTCTTTCACACATAAACCTCCTTATATCTTCCTCAAAACAGCCACCATACCTACCTATTATGGCATTTCCATAGCCATTCCGAGATATATTGCCATGCAACTTTCCACCATCCTGTTTATCATGACACGTTCATCATTGTCATATTGCTTTGCATGATCATGTAGTTGACATCGTATTTGTGGCAAAGCCACAGTTCATAATTTTCATACATGTCACACTTGATTCATTGCATATCCCGGTACACCACCGGAGACATTCATATAGAGTCATACCTTGTTGTAGTATCGAGTTGTAATCATTGAGTTGTAAATAAATAGAAGTGTGATGATCGTCATTTAATAGAGCATTGTTCCAATAAAAAAGAGAAAGGCCAAAAAAAAGGGACAATGCTACTATCCTTTTTCCACACTTGTGCTTCAAAGTAGCACCATGATCTTCATGATAGAGAGTCTCTTGTTTTGTCATTTTCATATACTAGTGGGAATTTTTCATTATAGAACTTGGCGTGTATATTCCAACAATGGGCCTCATCAAGTGCCCTAGGTCTTCGTGAGCAAGCAAGTTGGACGCACCCCCACTAGTTTCTTTTGTTGAGCTTTCATACATTTATATCTCTAGTGCATCCGTTGCATGGCAATCCCTACTCCTTGCATTAACATCAATCGATGGGCATCTCCATAGCCCATTGATTAGCCTCGTTGATGTGAGACTTTCTCCCTTTTTGTTTTCTCTACATAACCCCTATCATTATACTCTATTCCACCCATAGTGCTATATCCATGGCTCACGCTCATGTATTGCGTGAAGGTTTATAAAATTTGAGATTACTAAAGTATGAAACAATTGCTTGGCTTGTCATCGGGGTTGTGCATGATGAGAGCATTCTTGTGACGAAAATGGGGCATGACTAAACTATATGATTTTGTAGGGATAAACTTTCTTTGGCCATGTTATTTTGAGAAGACATAATTGCTTAGTTAATATGCTTGAAGTATTATTATTTCTATGTCAATATTAAACTTTTATCTTGAATCTTTCGGATCTGAATATTCATGCCACAATTAAGAAGAATTACATTGAAATTATGCCAAGTAGCATTCCACATCAAAAAATCTGTTTTTATCATTTACCTACTCGAGGACGAGCAGGAATTAAGCTCGGGGATGCTTGATATGTCTCCAACGTATCTATAATTTTTGATTGCTCCATGCTATATTATCTACTGTTTTGGACATTCTTGGGCTTTATTTTCCACTTATATATTATTTTTGGGACTAACCTATTAACCGGAGGCCCAGCCCAGAATTGTTGTTTTTTTTGCCTATTTTAGGGTTTCGAAGAAAAGGAATATCAAACGGAGTCTAAACGAAATGAAACCTTCGGGAACGTGATTTTCTCACCGAACATGATCCGGGAGACTTGGACCCTACATCAAGCAACCAACAGGGAGGCCACGAGGTAGGGGGCGCGCCTACCCCCCCCAGGTGCGCCCTCCACCCTCGTGGGCCCCCTGTTGCTCCACCGACGTACTTCTTCCTCCTATATATACTGACGTACCCCCAAACGATCAGAACAGGAGCCAAAACCTTAATTCCACCGCTGTAGCTTTCTGTATCCACGAGATCCCATCTTGGGGCCTGTTCTGGAGCTCCGCCGAAGGCGCCATCAATCATGTAGGGCTTCTACATCAACACCATAGCCTCTCCGATGAAGTGTGCGTAGTTTACCTCAGACCTACGGGTCCATAGTTATTAGCTAGATGGCTTCTTCTCCCTTTTTGGATCTCAATACAAAGTTCTCCCCCTCTCTTGTGGAGATCTATTCGATGTAATCTTCTTTTTGCGGTGTGTTTGTTGAGACCGATGAATTGTGGGTTTATGATCAAGTTTATCTATGAAGAATATTTGAATCTTCTCTGAATTCTTTTATGTATGATTGGTTATCTTTGCAAGTCTCTTTGAATTATCAGTTTGGTTTGGCCTACTAGATTGATCTTTCTTGGAATGGGAGAAGTGCTTTGCTTTGGGTTCAATCTTGCGGTGTCCTTTCCCAGTGACAGTAAGGGCAGCAAGGCACGTATTGTATTGTTGCCATCGAGGATAACAAGATGGGGTTTTCATCATATTGCATGAGTTTATCCCTCTACATCATGTCATCTTACTTAAGGCGTTACTCTGTTCTTATGAACTTAATACTCTAGATGCATGCTGGATAGCGGTCGATGTGTGGAGTAATAGTAGTAGATGCAGGCAGGAGTCGGTCTACTTGTTGGACGTGATGCCTATATACATGATCATACCTAGATATTCTCATACTTATGCTCAATTCTGTCAATTGCTCAATAGTAATTTGTTCACCCACCGTAAAATACTTATGCTCTTGAGAGAAGCCACTAGTGAAACCTATGGCCCCCGGGTCTATCTTCATCATATTAATCTTCCAATACTTATTTATTTTCATTGGCTTTTATTTTACTTTGCATCTTTATCATAAAAATACCAAAAATATTATCTTATCATATCTATCAGATCTCACTCTCGTAATGACCGTGTAGGGATTGACAACCCCTTATCGCATTGGTTGTGAGGATTTATTTGTTTTGTGCAGGTGCGAGGGACTCGCGCGTAGCCTCCTACTGGATTGATACCTTGGTTCTCAAAAACTAAGGAAAATACTTACGCTACTTTGCTGCATCACCCTTTCCTCTTCAAGGGAAAACCAACGCAGTGCTCAAGAGGTAGTAGCAAACAATATGTACATCAGCAAGAAGTCCTCATGCACATGAGTGTGATGCATATACTTACCTTGTGGTCTTGAGTTGTCTTAGGAGAAATGAACCTGAGTAAACAAGGTTAGATAACACAGATACATCTACTAGCCAGAGTAAACAAAGAAACCACAAGAGTACCAAGACTGGGATGGCATGTAGAGAGTGAGTACTGAGTACTCTATTGGATATAGACATGTCCCCAAAGGTAAATATATGCAATGAATTCAAGGATTTCCTTCCCTTAGATGTCTTGCGCCCCCTGAATCTTTCTTGGGATACTGGGAGAAGATAGGGAACAGAAAATCAGAGCAATGAAATGAAAAAAAAACAAATGCAAACTATCAAATATGAACATGTCTTTCCCCTCTTAAAGCCATGTAACTTCTCTCCTCTTGAACACCAAGCATCCGGGGTCTTTGATGTGATACTTGTTTCTCATTGAAGAACTCTCTCCCCCTGATTATTCTCTCTCCCCCTATAGAAATGATTAAGCTTTGATGTGATATCTCTCTCCCCCCCTTTAACATCAATTTCCAAGAAGGGCTCTTCTGGATGTTTGTTACAAATGGGTTCGGTCCTTGAGTCACAAAGCAAAGCAGCAAGTCAAATGTGATGCTGGTAGAGGATAAGAATCATTGAGTGGAGCTGCAGTAAAAAGAATCGAGAACAAGTGACACGTAGTCTTTCTTGTAGTGAAATCGGTTGCACCGAGTGGTGTGTTTCGGTTGCACCAAAAGAGTTCGGTTGGACCGAATACAACAAACCGGTGTGGCCGAGTTTATCACAGAGAAAACACTTGTCACCTCAGCTCACTAGACAAGGAAGATCTCACAAGGATTTGCAAGGAATTGCAGAACAAAACAAAGAAAGGAAAATCTAGACGAAGTTTGCAAAAACTCAAGGAAACACTAGAGAACTTCATCCAGAATTGGGCGGTGACAAAGTCACCTATGTTAGAGTATATTGACTGAGGAGTCAAGTAAGAACACTTGATCGTAAGTCATACTCATCGTTTAAGCTCAAAATGCGGTTACCATTTTTCGTTTAAGCATTTGATGTATTCACATCTTGTTGAGTTGCTTTGACCTATGTCTTGAGGTAAAGCTTCTCTAAGATGGAATGACATACCTTGGGTGGTGATGTTGACCTTGATCATGTAGTTGAACTTGCATGGGGTGCTCAAGGTTGATGTAGCACAAGAATGGTTGGGAGCTCCACTTGGAGTTGATTTCATCTACCTACATGGGTTAGTTTTGCAAGGAAGAGCACTTGTGTATCCAAATAACAATCATGAAGTTTGATACATATAATTTGTCAAAGGATATGTTGAAGGGTTTCGTGCTTCCTTGTCATCAACCACCGTATTGTAGAGACTTGGTGATGTAGAGATCGCTCAAGATGTGAGTGGGTTGCTATCTCATAGATTTAGATTCATCCAAGTACCTACAAGGGTTAGATAACATGCAAGGGTGCAAATATATCCAAGACATATGAATATCATCATAAGAGAAATATCAAGGATTTGTCATAGATTCATGCCTTGCATGTATCCAAATGGAGTTCCTACTCCAAGTTTGAAGCATCAATGATGTTCAATTCACCTCTCAAACGACAAAAGACTTTCTCATCAAGTGGTTTGGTGAATATATCCACCAATTGCTTATCGGTACGAACATGCTTAAGATCAATGTCCCCTTTAGCAACATGATCTCGAATGAAATGATGACAAACTTAAATATGCTTAGTTAGAGAATGTTGCACGGTATTGTGAGCAATCTTAATAGCACTCTCATTGTCACAAAGCAATGGAACATGTTTCACATTGATCCCATAATCTTTAAGAGTTTGGGTCATCCAAAGTAATTGAGCACAACATGAACCAGCAGCAATGTATTCCGCTTCGGCGGTGGATAAGGATACCGAGTTTTGTTTCTTGGAAGACCAAGACACAAGAGATCTACCAAGAAATTGACAAGTACCTAAAGTGCTCTTTCTATCAACCTTGTCTCCGACATAGTCCGAGTCGGAGTAGCCAACAAGATCAAAAGACGACCTCTTAGGATACCAAATGCCAAAATTTGGTGTATGTATCAAGTATCTCACTATCCTTTTCACAGCCTTAAGATGACATTCTTTGGGGGCGCTTGATATCGTGCACACATGCACACACTTAGCATAATATCGGGATGAGAGGCACATAGATATAACAATGAACCGATCATAGAGTGGTAAACTTTTTGATCAACCAGTTCACCATCCTTAGTCAAGTCAAGATGTCCACTAGTAGGCATGGGAGTTTTCATACCTTTGCTTTCTTGCATGTTGAACTTCTTGAATAAGTACTTGGTGTACTTTGTTTGAGAGACAAAGGTGCCTTCCTTAGTTTGCTTGATTGCAAACCAAGAAAGAACTTGAGTTCACTCATCATAGACATCTCAAACTTCTCCTACATTAGCTTCCCAAACTTTTCACTAAAATGAGGGTTAGTCGAACCAAATATGATATCATCAACATAAATTTGGCATACAAATAATTCACCATTAACCCTTTTAGTAAAAAGAGTATAATCTATCTTTCCAATCTCAAAGCCTTTTTCAATGAGGAACTTGGTCAAGCATTTATACCACGCTCTAGGAGCTTGTTTAAGACCATGAAGAGCTTTGTGGAGTTTGTAAACATGATCGGGTTTCTTAGGATCGACAACGCCGGGAGGTTGTTTAACATAAACCTCCTCCTGAATTTCACCATTTAGAAAAGCACTTTTAATGTCCATTTGGTATAAAGTGATATCATGGTGATTAGCATAGGAAAGAAAGATGCAAATGGACTCAAGTCTAGCAACGGGGGCATATGTCTCACCGTAGTCCATACCTTCGACTTGAGTGTAGCCTTGGGCGACGAGACGAGCTTTGTTGCGGACGACTTGACCATCTTCGTCTTGCTTGTTGTGAAACACCCATTTGGTACCGATGATGTTGTGGTTGTTGTCGGTCTTCTCGACCAATGTCCACACTTGATTTCTCTCAAAGTTGTGTAGCTCTTCATGCATGGCATTTATCCAATCTGGATCTTCCAATGCTTCTTCAACCTTCATAGGTTCAATGCTAGAGATGAATGAATAATGTTCACAAAAGTTAGCCAAACGAGTTTTAGAGCGAGTGATTCTCCCAGTTTGGATATCATTGTAGATTTGCTCGACGGGATGGTCTTTGGCGACTCTTGCTCGAAATCGTGGAAGCTTTTTCTTGGGTCGGGGTGGAACATCTTCTTCATCTTGTTCTTCTTCTTCTTGGCCTTCTTCATTGTTGATGTTGTCGTTCTCTTGTCATGGTGGAGAAGGAGGTTGATGAGGTTCATCTTGGTGTGCGTCCTCGTTTTCTTCGTCTTGGTGTGTCCCACTCTTGGATGCTTCCAAGTCAACTCTTGGTTAACCTTGTCGTGAGGTGGAAGCTTCCACTTGGACGGACGAGGTACTCTCCTTCACCTCCGTTGGACGAATCTTGCCGATAGACAAGTCTTGAATTGCTTCCGAAGGGTCTTTGTCTCCTACATCAATTGGCAATTGCTCTACTTGCGAGCCGTTAGACTCATCAAACTTCACATCTACCGTCTCTTCAACCTTTCAGGTGAAATTGTTGTAGACCCAGTAAGTGTGAGAGTTCGAGCCATAACCAAGTAGGAAACCTTCATGAGACTTAGGAGCAAATTTAGAGAGACGATGCTTATCAAGAATGTAGCACTTTGAGCCGAATACTTGAAAGTATCCAACTTGGGGTTTGTTACCGGTGAGGAGCTCGTATGTCGTCTTGCAGAGTAGCTTGTGAAGATACAAGCGATTTGTTCCATGACAAGCTATCTCAACCGCTTCCGCCCAAAAGTGTTTTGGAGTCTTGTACTCATCAAGCCTCGTTCTAGCCATCTCAATAAGAATTCGGTTCTTCCTCTCAACAACTCCATTTTGTTGAGGCGTGTATGTAGCCGAGAACTCATGTGAGATCCCTTCTTCGTCAAGAAAGGTATCTACATTTGCGTTCTTGAACTCTGTTCCGTTCTCGCTGCGAACCTTCTTGATCTTAACTTCAAATTGATTTTGGGCCTTCCTAGCAAAGTTCTTGAAGATCTTTTGGACCTGTGATTTATCATCAAGAAAGAACACCCACGTAAATCTTGAAAAATCATCAACTATAACCAGACCGAATGAGTTACCACCGAGACTTTTATAGGCATTGGGACCAAAAAGATCCATATGAAGTAGCTCGAGCGGTCTTCTCGTGGTCATAATGTTCTTCACGGGGTGACTTCCTCCAACTTGTTTTCCTGCTTGACAAGCACTACAAAGTCTATCCTTGTCAAATATAACATCTTTTACTCCAAGGATATGATCACCTTTAATAAGCTTATCAAGATTTCGCATGCCCACATGACCTAGCCTTCTATGCCACAACCAGCCTTGAGAAGATTTAGCAATTAAGCAAGTTCTAGGTTGAGTCTTTTTAGTGAAATCAACAATGTAAAGATCACCTCTACGTATACCGGTAAAGACCATTTTATGGTTATCTCTACGAAACACTTGGCAATCTACTTTAGTAAATAGGACATTGAAACCAAAGTCAGCAAGTCTAGATACGGAAAGTAAATTGTAGCCAAGAGATTCAACGAGCATAACATTTTGTATGGGGCTATCCTGTGAGATAGCCACCTTACCAAGGACAACCACCTTACCTTTTGAGTTATCACCAAAAGTGACATACTTTCGAGGGCCGTTGTTTTCAGCAAGCTCACGAAACATATCTTTGTCTCCGGTCATATGATCAGTACATCCACTATCAAGGACCCATTCCTTTCCTCCAGCCATGTAGCCGCGAAGATTAGCCATAAGACCAAAGTGTCTCATCGCATCATCAAGATCATAGTCACTATCATAATCCTCATCATAGTATCCATGTTCAACATCATCATGTGATGGATCAACTCCTAGAGAGGGTAATTCATTAGAAGTATGACCGTAACAATGTTCATCTCTATGGATTCTAATGACTTCAGAAATGATATTGCTAATAATTCCAACATCTCCTTTTACACTAGTAAGATTAGTAAGCTCAAATAAGCAATCACCAAACTTGGGATCATTAGAACTCATCTTACTCAAGGCAATAGACTTATGAAGAATCTCATCTAGGATTTTCAAGGAATAATTCGGGAATCGTTCCTCAAGAAATCTCCATATAGTGTAGGCACAATCAAGAGTAGGTAAGCTAGCAATCAAATTTTTGGACAATCCTCTAATGATAAGATTTATAGTTCTAAGATTGCGAATCATGTCAATAGATTCATCAAGGGTAGGATGCAAAGGATCAATAATGCAAGCACAAGGAGTAGTAATGTACTTGGTCAAATGATATTCATTGAAGATCTCAAGCATCTCATTTTTCCACTCATGAAAATACTCTCCATCAAGAATAGGCACTCTACGTCTAAGACTCCCCAACGTAGACTCATCCATCTTCCTCCAAAGGTGTTTAAACCAAAGCAATGGAGACCAATGCTCTGATACCAATTGTAGGATCGAGAAGAGGTGTCTAGAGGGGGGTGAATAGACTCTTAGCAAGAAAAGTTGCAGTTTTTTTTCCTTAAGTTGAAGTGGAGTTTTGGCACAAGTTTGAACATTCACAATACATATCAAGCAAGCATGACAAGAGTATATGAGCAGCGGAAACTAAGTCATGCAAGTTGCAAGAATATAAAGGGATGGGATTGGAGTGTGCAAACGCAATTGGAAACATAGAGATTTTTGGCATGGTTCTGGTAGGTGGTGCTATCGTACATCCACGTTGATGAAGACTTCAACCCACGAAGGGTAACGGTTGCGCGAGTCCACGGAGGGCTCCACCCACGAAGGGTCCACAAAGAAGCAACCTTGTCTATCCCACCATGGCCATCGCCCACGAAGGACCTGCCTCGGTAGGGTAGATCTTCATGAAGTAGGCGATCTCCTTGCCCGTACAAACTCCATGGTTCAACTCCACAATCTTGACGGAGGCTCCCAAGTGACACCTAACCAATCTAGGAAACACCACTCTCCAAGAGGTAACAAAAGGTGTGTTGATGATGAACTCCTTGCTCTTGTGCTTCAAAAGATAGTCTCCCCAACACTCAAATCTCTCTCATAGGATAGGATTTGGTTGAAAGATGATTTGAGTGGAAAGCAACTTGGGGAAGGCTAAAGATCAAGATTATGTGGTTGGAATGAAGTATCTTGACCTCAACACAATTGTAGGTGGTTCTCTCTCAGAAAATGTATGTTGGAAGTGTAGGCATGTTCTGATGGCTCTCTCCACGACTGAAGAGTGGGTGGAGGGGTATATATAGCCTCCACACAGAATCTAATTGTTACACACAAATCACCAAATTCGGTGGGACCGAATCATACAACTCGGTCAGACCGATTTAGTTCATAATGTGACCATTGCGGTTTTTCGGTGGGACCGACTTGATCAACTTGGTGGGACCGATGTGCTAGGGTTAGGGTAAAGCCTCATCTCGGTTGGACCAATTACACAAATTCGGTGGGACTGATTTCAGTAATAAGCTAAACAGTGAGTTGGCCAAGCAAACTCGGTGAGACCGATGTCATGTTTCGGTGAGACCGAAATTAATGCAATAGGCAACAGAGAGTTTGCAAGCCCATCTCGGTGAGACCGAGATCCCATCGGTGAGAGCGAATTGATTAGGGTTTCTGGCAGTGGCTATGTCAAGAGAACTCAGTGGCGCCGGATAGGAAATTTCGGTGGGTCCGAGTTTGACTTTTGGTTTGTGACATATTTGGATATGAGAAAGTGGTTGAGGGTTGTGGAGCATATCACTAAGCACTTTGAGCAAGAACCTCATTAAGCAACACCTCATCCCCTCTTAATAGTATTGGCTTTCCTATGGACTCAATGTGATCTTGGATCACTAAAATGAAAAATGTAGAGTCCTGAGCTTTGAGCTTGAGCCAATCATTTGTCTTCATCATCTTGGTCCCACATCCTCTAGTCCATGCCACTCCACTGTTGGACTTATCTGAAATATGCTTGATGAAAGTATTAGTCCAACAAGAGATATGTTGACATTAATTACCAAAATCACCCGGGGAGCACTTGTGCTTTCAATTCTACTTTCCTCCCACTCACTTCGTTTGAGAGAAACTCCTTCTCTAGAAAGGATCCATTCTTAGCAACAAATATCTTGCCTTCGGATATATGATAGAAGGTGTACCCAATAGTCTCCTTTGGGTATCCTATGAAGACACATTTCTCCAATTTGGGTTCGAGCTTATCAGGTTGAAGTTTTTTCACATAAGAATCGCAGCCCCAAACTTTAAGAAACGACAACTTGGGTTTCTTGCCAAACGACAGTTCATAAGGTGTCATCTCAATAGATTTTGATGGTGCCCTATTTAACGTGAATGCAGTCGTCTCTAAAGCATAACCCCAAAATGATAGTGGTAAATTAGTAAGAGACATCATAGATCGCACCATATCTAATAAAGTGTGGTTACGACATTCGGACACACTATTACGCTGTGGTGTTCCAGGTGGCGTGAGTTGTGAAACTATTCCGCATTGTTTCATATGAAGACCAAACTCATAACTCAAATATTCACCTCCACAGTCAGAACATAGAAACTTTATTTTCTTGTTACGATGATTTTCCACTTCACTCTGAAATTCTTTGAACTTTTCAAATGTTTCAGACTTATGTTTCATCAAGTAGACATACCCATATCTGCTCAAATCATCTGCGAACGTTAGAAAATAACGATACCCGCCATGAGCATCAACACTCATCGGACTGCATACATCAGTATGTATTAGTTCCAATAAGTCTGTTGCTCGTTCCATTGCTCCGGAGAACGGAGTCTTAGTCATCTTGCCCATGAGGCATGGTTCGTGAGCATCAAGTGATTCATAATCAAGTGATTCCACAAGCCCATCAGCATGGACTTTCTTCATGCGCTTTACACCAATATGACCAAAACAGCAGTGCCACAAATAAGTTGCACTATCATTATTAAACTTATATCTTTTGGCTTCAATCCTATGAATATTTGTATCACTACTATCGAGATTCAATAAAAATAGACCACTCATCAAGGGTGCATGACCATAAAAGATATTACTCATATAAATAAAATAACCATTATTCTCGGATTTAAATGAATAACCGTCTCGCATCAAACAAGATCTAGATATAATGTTCAAGCTTAACACTGGCACCAAATAACAACTATTCGGGTCTAATACTAATCCTGAAGGTAGATGTAGAGGTAGTGTGCCGACCGCGATCACATCGACTTTGGAACCATTTCCCACACGCATCGTCACCTCGTCCTTAGCCAATCTCCGCTTAATCCGTAGCCCCTGTTTTGAGTTGCAAATATGAGCAACAGAACCAGTATCAAATACCCAGGCGCTACTACGAGCATTAGTAAGGTACACGTCAATAACATGTATATCAAATATACCTTTCACTCTGCCATCCTTCTTATCCGCCAAATACTTGGGGCAGTTCCGCTTCCAGTGACCAGTCCCTTTGCAGTAGAAGCACTCAGTCTCAGGCCTAGGTCCAGACTTGGGATTCTTCACTTGAGCAGCAACTTGCTTGTCGTTCTTCTTGAAGTTCCCCTTCTTCCCTTTTCCCTTTTTCTTGAAACCAGTGGTCTTGTTAACCATCAACACTTGATGCTCCTTCTTCATTTCTACCTCCGTAGCTTTTAGCATCGCGAAGAGCTCAGGAATTTTCTTATCCATCCCTTGCATATTATAGTTCATCACAAAGCTTTTGTAGCTTGGTGGCAGTGATTGAAGAACTCTGTCAATGACACTATCATCAGGAAGATTAACTCCCAGTTGAGTCAAGTGGTTGTGGTACCCAGACATTCTGAGTATATGTTCACTGACAAAACTATTCTCCTCCATTTTGCAGCTATAGAACTTATTGGAGACTTCATATCTCTCAATTCAGGCATTTGCTTCAAATATTAACTTCAACTCCTGGAACATCTCATATGCTCCATGACATTCAAAACGTCGTTGAAGTCCCGATTCTAAGTCGTAAAGCATGGCACACTGAACTATCGAGTAGTCATCAGCTTTGCTCTGCTAGACATTCATAACATCTGGTGTTGCTCCTACAGCGGGCTTTGCACCTAGCGGTGCTTCCAGGACGTAATTCTTTTGTGCAGCAATGAGGATAATCCTCAAGTTACGGACCCAGTCTGTGTAGTTGCTACCATCATCTTTCAACTTAGCTTTCTCTAGGAACGCATTAAAATTCAAAGGAACAGTAGCACAGGCCATTTATCTACAACAACATAGACATGCAAAATACTATCAGGTACTAAGTTCATGATAAATTAAAGTTCAATTAATCATATTACTTAAGAACTCCCACTTAGATAGACATCCCTCTAGTCATCTAAATGATCACGTGATCCATATCAACTAAACCATGACCGATCATCACGTGATATGGAGAATTTCTTAGTGGTGAACATCAGTATGTTGATCATATCTACTATATGATTCACGCTCGACCTTTCGGTATTTGTGTTCTGAGGCCATACCTGCATATGCTAGGCTCGTCAAGTTTAACCTAAGTATTCTTCTTGTGCAAAACTGGCTTGCACCCATTGTATGTGAACGTAGAGCTTATCATACCCTATCATCACATGGTTTCTTGGCACGACGAACTGTAGCAACGGTGCATACTCAGGGAGAACACTTAGACCTTGAAATTTAGTGAGAGATCGTCTTATAATGCTACCGCCGTACTAAGCAAAATAAGATGCATAAAAGATAAACATCACATGCAATCAATATAAGTGATATGATATGGCCATCATCATCTTGTGTCTTTGATCTCCATCTCCAAAGCACCGTAATGATCACCATCGTCATCGGCTTGACACCTTGATCTCCATCATAGCATCATTGTCATCTCGCCAACTATTGCTTCCATCACTATCGCACCGCATAGTGATAAACTAAAGAAATTACATGGTGATTGCATTTCATACAATAAAGCGACAACCATATGGCTCCTGCCAGTTGCCGATAACTTTGTTACAAAACATGATCATCTCATACAACAATTTATATAATCATGTCTTGACCATATCACATCACAGCATGCCCTGCACAAACAAGTTAGACATCCTCTACTTTGTTGTTGCAAGTTTTACGTGGCTGCTACGGGCTTAGCAAGAACCGTTCTTACCTACGCATCAGAAACCACAACGATTTTTCGTCAAGTGTGTTTTTTAACCTTCAACAAGGATCGGGCGTAGTCACACTCGATTCAACTAAAGTTGGAGAAACAGACACCCACTAGCCACATGTGTGCGAAGCACGTCGGTAGAACCAGTCTCATGAACGTGGTCATGTAATGTCGGTCTGGGCCGCTTCATCCAACAATACCGCCGAATCAAAGTATGACATGCTGGTAAGCAGTATGACTATTATCGCCCACAACTCTTTGTGTTCTACTCGCGCATATAACATCTATGCATAGACCTGGATCGGATGCCGCTGTTGGGGAATGCAGTATTTAAAAAAAATCCTACGATCACACAAGATCTATCTAGGAGATGCATAGCAACGATAGGGGAGAGTGTGTCTACGTACCCTCGTAGACCGAAAGCGGAAGTGTTAAGTAACGCGGTTGATGTAGTCGAACATATATAAAGGGTGCCCCCTCCCCCGTATATAAAGGAGGGGAGGAGGAGGAGGAGGGCCGTCCACAAGGGGCGCGCCCAAGGGAGTGAATCCTACTCCTAGTAGGAGTTGGTTCCCCCCTTTTCTAGTCCTAGTAGGAGAAGAAGGAAGGAAAGGAAGAAGAGAAGGAAAGGGGGCCGGCCCCCCTAGCCCTAGTCCAATTCGGTTTGGGCTAGGGGGCGCGTGCCACACCTTGGCCTGTCTCCTTCCACCATTAGGCCCATGAGGCCCAATAACTTCCCGGGGGTTCCGGTAACCCCCTGTACTCTGAAACTTATCCGAAACGACCCGAACCATTCCGGTGTCCGAATTTAGCCTTCCAATATATGAATCTTTATGTATCGACCATTTCGAGACTCCTCGTTATGTCCATGATCTCATCCGGGACTCCGAACAACCTTCGGTACATCAAATCACATAACTCATAATACATACCATCATTGAACATTAAGCGTGCGGACCCTACGGGTTCGAGAACTATGTAGACAGGAGCGAGGCACATCTCCGGTCAGTAACCAATAACAGAACCTGGATGCTCATATTGGTTCCTACATATTCTATGAAGATCTTGATCGGTCAAACCTCACAACAACACACGTTTTTCCCTTTGTCATCGGTGTGTTACTTGCCCGAGATTCGATCATCGATATCTTCATACCTAGTTCAGTCTCTTCACTGGCAAGTCTCTTTACTCGTTCCGTAATGCATCATCCCGCAACTAACTCACTAGTCACATTGCTTGCAAGGCTTATAGTGATGTGCATTACCTAGAGGGCCCAGAGATACCTCTCCGACAATTGGAGTGACAAATCCTAATCTCGATCAATGCCAACTCAACAAACACCATCGGAGACACCTGGAGCATCTTTATAACCACCCAATTATGTTGTGACGTTTGATATCACACTAAGTGTTCCTTCGGTATTCGAGAGTTCATAATCTCATAGTCATAGGAACATGTATAAGTCATGAAGAAAGCAATAGCAATAAACTAAACGATCGTAGTGCTAAGCTAACGGATGGGTCTAGTCCATCACATCATTCTCTAATTATGTGATCCCGTTCATAAAATGACAACACATCTCCATGGCTACGAAACTTAACCATCTTTGATTAACGAGCTAGTCAAGTAGAGTCATACTAGGGACACTCTGTTTGTTTATGTATTCACACATGTACTAAGTTTCCGGCTAATACAATTTTAGCATGAATAATAAACATTTATCATGATATAAGGAAATGTAAATAACAACTTTATTATTTCCTCTAGGTCATATTTCCTTCATTATCTTGGGTGTCAACATGCATTAAAATGATTATGATGATATGGTATCCTCCTCTGAATGTTTCAAGTGGCTTTACTTGGCACATGTTCACACATGTAATTGATTCAAAACCAACATAGCCTCCACAATATTTATGTTCATGGTGTTTATATCCTAGTCATGCTAGTATTCAATGTTGATTATTCATAATGCATGATTATGACCATTTTCGCTCTCTAGTTGGCCGCTTCCCAACCTGTTTGCTAGCTTTTGCATGTACTAAGCGGGAATACTGCTTGTGCATCAAAGTCCTTAAACCAAGGTTATTCAAGATGAGTCCACTATATCTACCTATATGCAGTATTACTCTGCCGTTCCAAGTAAATTTGCATGTGCCACCTCTAAATATTCAAATGAACATCTTTTTTGTGTGCCCGCACTGCTCATGGAGCGATAGGGGGCACTCAGTATCTTCCATGCTAAGCGGGTTATTCTTATGGTGAGCGTCTATTCACTTGTCCTTGCACGAGAGGGGCTGGTAATCGGGATGCCCAGTCCTATGATCAAAATTGCAATAATAATAAAACAAACTCCCCCGGAAAGTTGTTGGTATGGAGGGCACCCGAGGATTCGTCTGGCCATGGATTGTGTTTGTTGGTGGAGGGGGGGTAAACTTTACTTTTACCGCTTGGGAACCACCGCTAATTTGTTTAGCAAGGAAGATATTGAAAACTCTCGTCATAACGTTGACAGGAAAGGTATACCTCCCAAAATTATATTTATCTCTGAGTTAAGTTTCGAGCTCTGGCACCTCTGCAAATCCCTGCTTCCCTCTACGAAGGGCCTATCCATTTACTTTATGTTATTTTACTTTTATTGTTGAGTCATCACCTTCTCAAACAAGCACTAGTCCTGAGAGCACTATTGTCATTCTCATGCATTGTGTACAATCAATGTTGTGTGCATCATGACTGGATCTCTTCTACCATGAATTACAATGTTTATTTCCTGCTTGAACTTTGGAGGTGCTCTGCATTTATGTTTTGCGGTCTCAGAAAGGGCTAGCGAGATACCATTATTGTCGTATTATATCATGATTGTTTTGACAAAGTGTTGGAATTTGAGATATTTTATTATTGCCCGCTAGTTGATTATGCCATTGATATGAGTGAATATATTTTCTAAGAGTTATCATTTGCATGTAGTTAAAATCTTTGCTGAAAACTTGGGTAATATTTAAGCATATGTATAGACACAAGAACAAAAAAGTTCATATTTTTTTCTTTTATCACTTTCAGTTTGTCAACTGAATTGCTTGCGGACAAGCAATGAGTTAAGCTTGGGGGAGTTGATACTTCTCCGTCGTATCTACTTTTCCAAACACTTTTGCTCTTGTTTTGGACTCTAATTTCCATGATTTGAATGAAACTAACCCGGACTGACGCAGTTTTTAGCAGAACTACCATGGTGTTGTTTTTGTGCAGAAGTAAAAGTTCTCGGAATTGGATAAAAAAATTTGAAGATTTTTTATGGAATAAATGAAACCACCATGTGCCCACAAGGCACCAGGGCGCGTCCACCCCTCCCCCCTGAGGTGCGCCCTGGTGGCTTGTGGGGTCCACGTGGCTCCGCTGGTCCTAATCTCAGCATTATAAATTCCTATTTTCCAAGAAAATAAATAGGAGAGGAAGTTTCATACCGTTTTACGATACGGATCCACCGCCACCTCCTGTTCTTGATTGGCAGGCCAAATCTGGAGTCCGTTCAGGGCTCCGGAGAGGGTGATCTTCCGTGTTCGTCATCATCAACCATCCTCCATTACCAATTTCATGATGCTCACCGCTGGGAGTGAGTAATTTTTTCATAGCCTTGCTGGACGGTGATGGGTTGGATGAGATTCATCATGTAATTGAGTTAGTTTTGTTAGGGCTTGATCCCTAGTATCCACTATGTTGTGAGATTGATGTTGCTATAGCTTTGCTATGCTTAATGCTCGTCACTAGGGCACGAGTGCCATGATTTTAGATCCAAACCCTTTATGTTTTCAAGAATATATTTGTGTTCTTGATCCGATCATGCAAGTTGTATGCACCTGCTTTGTGTTATGTGTTGGGAAACATTGCATGGAAAACAAAAATAATTCTATGCACACGCAAGATCTATCCATGGAGATGCATAGCAACGAGAGGGAGAGTGTGTCTACGTACCCTCATAGACCGTAAGCGGAAGCGTTTAAAAATGCGGTTGATGTAGCCGTACTCTTCGCGATCCGATCATGATCCAACCGATCTAGTGCCAAACGACAGGCACCTCCGGGTTTAGCACACGTGCGGCTCGATGACGTCTCCTCCTTCTTGATCCAGCTGGGCAAGAGAGGAGAAGTAGATGGGATCACAACCAACACGACGACGTGATGGTGATGGTGATGGTGGAGTACCGACAACGCTTTGCTAAGCATTGCCGGGACGAAGCGGTGGAACTACGGAGTAACGGGAGAGAGAGAGGGGCGCTAAGGGCTTGGTGTGTCCTCTTGGGGTGCCCCCTCCCCTCTATATAAAGGTGGAGGGGCGTGAGAAACAGCCCATCCAAGCCCTAGGGCGCAACTAAGGGGGAGAGGACTAGGACTCCAAGTACAATCCTATTCCTACTAGGACTCCTTCCTTTTTTGCCTTCCCTAGCCACATGGGCTTTTGAGGACTTGGTGCTGAAGGAAATATGCCCTAGAGGAAATAATAAAGTTGTTATATATATATTTCCTTATATCATGATAAATGTTTATTATTCATGCTAGAATTGTATTAACCGGAAACTTAGTACATGTGTGAATACATACACAAACAAAGTGTCACTAGTATGCCTCTACTTGACTAGCTCGTTAATCAAAGATGGTTAAGTTTCCTAGCCATGGACAGTTGCATCATCCCAAATTTTCAATTTGGAATGTTATACATAGATCATTCATGCATAACATATTCTATTGCATTTTGTTTCTCGATCCTCTAAAATCTAAGCAACTCAAGGACCCTCGGAGAGAGTTGGGGATTTCTTTGTTTTCATATTTGAATTTTATCAAATATTGAAACGAGGATTTTGGTTTTAATTATTTTTCTCTCCGAAAATATTTCATATTAAAATATATGAGAGGAGATAATATTACTTCTCCAAAATAAATGAAATATTGGAGGAAAAATATTAAAATCAATTATTTGATTTTATCCGGAGTTTATTGCTATTTTATTTGAATTAGAAAAATTGCACGTTTTTCAAAGTTGCATTTAGGGCCAAGAAAATGTTCATCTTGTTCTAAATATTTTATTTAGACAGTGAAAACATGTTTTGGAATTTTTAGATTTTTATTTTATTTTCTAGGATTTATTTAGTTCTGGTGAAATTATTTAAAAATAAGAAAAAAAACTTCTCAGCGCCCGACTGGGCCGAGGCCCAGCCGAGCCAGGCCGCCGGCCCACCTCCCCGCGCCGCCGTCTCCCACCCGGAGACCGCACGCCGCCGCCGCTCGCCATGGCCGAGTCAGCCACGACACCCCGCCCGCTTCCCCAAGCCACGCCACCCCCCCCTCTTATAAGCCGACCCGGGGCCCCCTGGAGCCCCGAAGCCGTGTCGCCTCCGTCGCAAGCTGCCGCACGCTGCCGCTGCAGCCGCCGCATGCCGCACACCGCCGCCCCACGCTGCCCCGCCTCGCCGCGCCGCCGCGGAAGCCGCCGGATGTATACACCGTTGCCGCCGTTCGTTCAGTTTTATTTTAAAACCGATCTGGTTTTTTTAGAAACCCTAGTTCATTTTTAGATCGGTTCGCCGGTTTTTCTTGGTTTAGTTACTTTGCGGATGTTTGCCCATACATTCTTTTTAACGAATGGCTTTCTCTCGTTAGTTATAGACAATGAACGTTCCTTCTTTAGCCTGTTTGTCAGTTTTCTTTTTCTCGGATTTTCCGCGATTATTTCCGATCGCGATTTCTGATCCGATTTTCGTTTCAGTTTATCTTTTTGCCCTTTTGTCGGAATTAGGCGATTCAAGCGCCTAGATCTTCGTCTCGAAACCCTCTTTCTATAGAATCAACTTGAACAAGATTTTGGTACTGTAAAATTTTACCTTAGTCCGTATTAGTAAATGGATCTTGTTTCTTTCGTAGTTTGAGTTTTGTTACTCCGTTTGATTTGATTCTTTTCGCAAACCAGAGTTCTTAAGTTGAACTTTCTGGTTAGATCTTCTTATTTGAAATTTACCTGTGTTTCTTTGCTTGATTGCTTATGTATGCTATTGTTTATTTGGGATAGAACACCCGGAGTGCGAAGCGTGCTACTACGAGTCCCTAGGTTTTACGGATCATCAGCAAGGCAAGTGACACTTTGATCATACCCCTTTATCACCCAGTTTTTATGCATTAGTTTCAATCCTCAAACATTGCATGATTAGGATGTGATTAACATGTGGTTTGGGAAGTAGTTGATGAGGTAGAACCTATTGCCCTGTTACATTCAAACCCTGGGAGTTACTTCTACGTATTGCTTATATTGCTATTCTATGCTTGTAGACGTGGTTTGGGTGAGTGAAATACATGACAGATGTGAGATTGTTAATTAATGGTTCAACTTAAGGTGGCAACTTGAATACACATTTGGGTGGATTGTTTGTTGGGCACCTGGAGAACCCAGTGTTGTTCTAGGATATCCCGGCGTACCCGTGTGATCATCCTAAGGTCCGCCACCCAGGCTCAAAGGGAACTGAGATATTTTCATGCTAGAAACTTCCATGTGCAGCCACAAGCTATTATGGGCTCTAGCATAGTTGAGTAAGTTGCGTGAAGATCCTAAAGAGGTGGATCAGCAGGTAGAGGGATGTAGGTTGGTATGGTCTGCCCGGAGTAAGGAGTTAATTCTTCTGAAAGACTATGTCTCGGTCATCCGTTTCTCAAACACCATGTAGTGCGAGAAAATCCAACGGAGGAGATCGAGTCTTGTGGGGAAAAGTGCGCAAACCTCTGCAGAGTGTATAAACTAATCATGGTTAGCCGTGTTCCCGATTATGGACATCTTGAGTATCTAGTACTTGGAGTATCCTAAGTATCTCATCACTATTAAATAATATTGTTGGGTTGTTAACTACTTTAATTGGGATTGAGTTGGAGGAACCTTCTCAATGATGTTTCAACTACCATAATAGTTAAATAAAATTTATTACTTTGTTGTAGGGAAAAATTGGCTTTTCGCAAAGAAAACTATAGCCATAGAGCTTTCCACCGGTCAAATATGCATGTAGTGATAGCATTATTCTGTTCTTGCTCTACTGTGTTACTTTGCCAGCATATTCCATGTGCTGACCCGTTTTCGGGCTGCAACGTATTATGTTGCAGACTTTTCAAACGATGAGTAAGGTTCGTTAGGTCGTTGTCGTGTAGCTTAGCTATGTCGTTGGAGTTGATGGACTCACTTTACCTTCCAAGCCTTCCGATGTTATCGTATTAGATTGCCTTAAGACATATTTATTATAATAAGTTCTCTTTTGAGACATTCGATGTAATAAGTGTGTGATTGCTACTCTGTTATAAATCCTTCGAGTACTGTGTGTGTCAGCATTACCGATCCAGGGATGACACTGAAGCACAGAGACTTGACCGTTTGAGGTCGGGTCGCTACAAGATGGTATCAGAGCACACACTGAGTGTAGGACACGACCACTAAGCTAAAACCCTATACCAATATTATCTTCTCATTTCTGACTCCTCTCCATTCTCCATTCTTTAGGATGGTGGACGCCAGGAACAAGTTTGCACAACCGGATGAAGAAGCACCTTTTGGACGACACTTGAAGGAAGTAACTAGGTATCTAAACATTGGAATACCAAGCTTCACCGGGACTTACAACGCCACATTACCAGAAGAGGAGCGATGCATGATTTAAGTTCAAGTGCCAGGAAGGACATTCACGCCAGTCACTAAACCCATAGAGTTTTCCTTCGATGCACCAACCTGGAGTCTAGGAAAGAGTATGGCAGCTCACATCACCATGGGACGCATTGGAGAAGTTTACCATAAGGAGCTTAAGGATACTATCTACCAGATTTGTGGGCGCTGAGATGAGCGATGGGAGATGATCAGCAACAGGAAGGATAGATCAATCGCCGCTTTCATCCAGGAGCTAAACCAGCACATTCGTCGCCAGGAGAACCAGATGTGCGCGGGAATGATAGATCTGAAGAAGGCGATGACTAGGATCACGGAACTGGAGGAAGAACTTAAGGCTACACATGAAGATTATAAGGAGGAAATTGTCGTACTAGTGGAGAAGAATGACGATCTGGAAAGGAAGCTAGGAGTATTCATGGGAGACCCCGCACCAGGAGGAGAAGACGAAGAACCCAAGGAGATTCGCCCGGAGGACTACATCATCATCGACGACACCGACTCGGATCCCGACGATAGCGATGATGACTATGAAGATGAACCTGGGGCAGACATCATGGAATCTTTGACCGATCAATATTTCTCGTAGACCACCACATCAGTAGTAGTATTCCACCATGTATATAGTATAGTCTGATCACTTTCGAAACGATAGTGGATTGATTGTATGCCCTTGCTTGATTGATTGAGTGAAATGATTGTGTTTGTCTCATGTGCATATGGGTAGTTTTTTCTCATTAGACCTTATTCTATTCTAATCTCTCCCCTCTAAACCCATCAGATGCCTCTGAGACGTGACCCGGGATTTACTTTCCCACCGGAGCTCACTCAGTTGATCCAGCAACAGAATACCCTGATGCAGTTGTTAGTTCAGAACTAAGGCAACAACAAAAAAAAACCACCGCCGCCACCACTAGTTGACAACTTAGCCCGCTTTTTGAGGTTGCAGCCGCTGGTGTTTTCCAGCAGCACCGAAACGATAGTGGCAGATGACTGGCTCCACAGGATTGGAAGGGAGTTAACCACTGCAGGATGTACAGATGCTGAGAAGGTGCATTTTGCCGCACATCAGTTGGATGGACCAACAGCCTCATGGTGGGAGAATTACACTGTCACCTACCCTATAGCCACTGTTACATGGGACCAGTTTCAGCAAGCTTTCCGTACAGCCCATGTCTCAACTGGAGCTGTGGGTATGAAGAAGCGTGAGTTTTGCAACTTGCGCCAGGGGAACCGTACTGTGGCTCAATAGGCGGATGAGTTTAGAAAGTTACCTCGCTATGCCCCTGATGATGTGGCCACAGATGCCGCAAAGCAGGAGAAGTTTATGGAAGGGCTGAATGATGAGATGAGCATGCATTTGATGGTGGAAACATTCAACAACTACCAGGAGTTGGTAGATAAGGCTCTTATGATTGAAGGGAAGCAGCAGCAGATTGAGAGCCGTAAGAGGAAGTATGGACAAGGAAGGTATAATTCAAGAGCTCAGCAGAAGCCTCGCCTAACCCTGAACTCGGGAGGACTTGTTCATAACCATGGAGGCCACACCCACAATGGAGGAAGTAACCGTAATCATACTGGCCCAAGGAATGGGAATGGGAATGGAGCAAGCAACAATCAGAACCGTTCCAATCCAGCCACACCCGCCAAGAGAGACCTAAGCCATGTTACTTGTTTCAAGTGCGGGAAGACTGGACACTATGCCATGGAGTGCCCTGAAGCAAAGAATGGAAACGGCAATGGGAGCGCTGGAAAGAAGCCCAATCCGTTCAACAAAGTACTAGTGAACCACGTTAACGTGGAGGAGGTTGAAGAGCAGCCAGACGCAGTTATTGGTAAGTTTTTGGTTAAGTCTTTTACCACCCTTGTTCTTTTTGATACTGGTGCATCGCATTCATACATATCAAGGGAATTCGTGGATAAGTTTAAACTACCAACCCAAACCCTTAGGACCCCTTTGTTAGTGAGTTCACCTGGAGCAGAGTATATGGCTAGTCGATGGTGCGACCAGATACCCTTAACCATTGGTAGCCATGTTTTCCCATTTGACCTAATAATCTTGGAGTCACAAGGATTGGATGTGATATTAGGCATGGACTGGATGTCAAAGTATGGAGGAAGCATTGACTGTGTTAGTAAGTCGATTTTTCTCACCGCCCTGAGGGAAAAAGGATTAAGTATGTATCTAGGCATGCGCCAAGGAGTAGCCAAGTGAATACCCTCACAGGAGTTGTTCAGGAGGAGGTGCCTGTAGTGAAGGATTACCCGGATGTTTTTCCAGAGGAGTTACCAGGCATGGCACCGGATCGAGACATCAAGTTTTTGATAGAACTGTTGCCAGGCACCGGGCCAATATCGAAGCGACCATACCGGATGCCCGCAAATGATCTGGAGGAGATTAAGAAACAGATCAAGGAGTTATTGGAGAAAGGTTACATTCGACGGAGTTCCTCAACATGGGGAGCCCCAGTGCTTTTGGTCGAGAAGAAGGATAAGTCTCTAAGAATGGTTGTTGATTATCATGCATTAAATGAGGTGACGATCAAGAACAAATACCCACTGCCAATGATTTGTTTGACCAGTTGCAAGGAGCCAAGGTGTTTTCAAAGATCGATTTGCGATCTGGATATCACCAACTGATGATACGAGAGAAGGACATACCAAAGACAGCATTCACCACACGGTACGGGTTGTATGAATATATGGTCATGTCGTTTGGACTGACTAACGCCCCTGCCTATTTCATGAGCATGATGAACAAGGTGTTCATGGAATATTTGGATAAGTTTGTTGTGGTGTTCATTGATGATATAATGGTATACTCGAAGAATGAGGAGGAGCACAAAGAGCATTTGCGCTTAGTTCTCAAGAAACTCAGTGAACATCAGTTGTATGCCAAGTTCAGCAAATGCGAGTTTTGGCTGAAGGAAGTCGGATTCCTTGGACATGTTATATTAGGAGAAGGTGTAGAAGTAGATCCCACAGAGGTTCAGTCAGTCACTGAATGGTTGTGATAACCCACAAGTATAGGGGATCGCAACAGTTTTCGATAAGTAAGAGTGTCGAACCCAACGAGGAGCTAAAGGTAGAACAAATATTCCCTCAAGTTCTATCGACCACCGATACAACTCTACGCACGCTTGACGTTTGCTTTACCTAGAACAAGTATGAAACTAGAAGTACTTTGTAGGTGTTGTTGGATAGGTTTGCAAGATAATAAAGAGTACGTAAATAAAAAGTAGGGGATGTTTAGATAAACAAACAATAAAGTAAATATAGCGAGTGTGGAAAAGTGGTGGTAGGAGTTGCGAAATTGCCCCTAAGCAATTGACTACTTTACTAGACTGATAGCAAGTATTATGTGGGAGAGGCCACTCTAGCATGTCATCCCTGACTTGGAATTCTATGCACTTATGATTGGAACTATTAGCAAGCATCCGCAACTACTAATGTTCATTAAGGTAAAACCCAACCATAGCATTAAGATATATTGGTCCCCTTCAATCCCGTATGCATCAATTTCTATGCTAGGTTGAAGCTTCTATCACTCTTTCCCTGCAATACATAGTCCTATCAACATACAACTAACCCTAGGGTGTGATCCACGTGCGCAATCATATGATGGGCACCAAAGGACAGCAACATAACCACAAGCAAATTAAATCAATCATAGCAATTCATCAACCACCGATAGGACAACGAAAATCTACTCAGACATCATAGGATGGCAACACATCATTGGATAATAATATGAAGCATAAAGCACCATGTTCAAGTAGAGGGTACAGCGGGTTGCGGGAGAGTGGACCGCTGTAGATAGATGGGGGGAAGGTGATGGAGATGCTGGTGAAGAGGGCGGAGGTGTTGGTGTAGATCGCGGTGATGATGATGATGGCCACGGCAGCGTTCCGGCGCCACCGGAAGAGAAGGGGAGAGGGGGCCCCTTCGTCTTCTTCTTCCTTGACCTCCTCCCTAGATGGGAGAAGGGTTTCCCCTCTGGCCCTTGGCCTCCATGGCAAGGGAGGGGCGAGAGCCCCTCCGAGATTGGATCTGTCTCTTTGTCTCTCTCTGTTTCTTCGTTCCGTTCTGGCTCTGTCTCACCGTTTCGTGTATATATGGAGATCCGTAACTCCGATTGGCCTGAAACCTTCGCTGTGATTTTTTCCCAAAAATTAGCTTTCTTGCGGCAAAAGAAGAGCGTCAACCGCCTTATGGGTGGCTCACGAGGGTAGGGGGCGTGCCCCCCTGCCTCGTGGCCATCTCGGGCACCGTCTCGCGTGGATTTTTCTTTCGGAATTTTCCAAATATTCCAAAAAGTATCTCCGTCCGTGTTTATCCCGTTTGGACTCCGTTTGATATGGATATTCTGCGAAACCAAAAACATGCAACAAACAGGAACTAGCACTGGGCACTGGATCAATATGTTAGTCCCAAAAATAGTATAAAAAGTTGCCAAAAATATATGAAAGTTGTAGAATATTGGCATGGAACAATCAAAAATTATAGATACGACGGAGACGTATCAGGTTGGCACCCACTTCAGTTAGCGAGATCAGCAGTTTTCTTGGACTCGCAGGATACTACCGGAGATTCATTGAGAATTTTTCCAAAATTGCGAAGCCAATGATGGAGTTATTGAAGAAGGATACAAATTTAAATGTACAGAAGAATGTGAGGCGGGTTTTCAGGAGTTAAAGAAACGTTTGACTACATCCCCAGTGTTGATTCTGCCAGATATACGTAAGGAGTTTCAAGTGTATTGCGATGCCTCTCGCCTAGGACTTGGAAGTGTGCTTATGCAGGACGAAAGAGTTGTTTCGTATGCCTCACGACAACTAAAATCGCACGAATTGAATTATGCCACGCATGATTTGTAATTGGCAGCCGTAGTGCATGCGTTGAAGACCTGGAGACATTACCTTATTGGAAATCATTGTGATGTATACATGGATCATAAGAGTTTGAAGTACATTTTCACACAGAAGGAGCTAAACCTTAGGCAGAGAAGATGGTTGGAGCTTATAAAGGATTATAACATGAAGCTTCACGATCATCCAGGAAAGGCCAATGTTGTAGCCGACGCTTTGAGTCGGAAGAGTTATGCTAATACCCTAGTAAGCACGGGATTGCCGAAGGAGTTAGCAGAGGATCTCAGGGACTTCGATTGGAGATTGTTCCTAGAGGTTTTGTTCCAACAATGGAGGTTTAGTCTACATTGTTAGGAAAGATTCGTGAAGCTCAGAAGGATGACAAAGAGATTGCCGAGATAAGAGAGAGGATGAGCGAAGGAAAGGCCAAAGGTTTTCGTGAGGATGAGCACGACACCTTATGGTTTGAGGACCGTGTTTATGTGCCCAATAACACAGAGATCAGGAAGTTAATACTTCAGGAGGCTCATGACTCACCATACTCGATACACCCCGAAAACACCAAGATGTATTTGGATTTGAAGGAACGTTTCTGGTGGACTGGTATGAAGAAGGATATTGCCGAGTATGTAGCCATATGTGATCTATGTCAGAGAGTGAAGGCTGAGCATCAAAAGCCAGCAGGATTGTTACAGCCTATGTCAATACCCGAATGGAAGTGGGATAAACTTGGCATGGATTTCATCACCGGATTGCCCAGGACCAAATCAGGATATGATTCTATATGGGTAGTAGTTGATCGCTTGACCAAAGTAGCTCAGTTTATCCTAGTGAAAACCACCTATATAAGTGCAAGTTGGCCAAGATATATATGACCAGGATCGTATGTCTGCATGGAGTTTCGAGGACCATCGTATCAGATAGAGGAACACAGTTTACTTCAAAGTTTTGGCATTAGCTGCACCAAACTTTGGGGACAAGGTTGGAGTTCAGTACAGCATTCCACCCACAGATAGATGGACAGACCGAGAGAGTCAACCAGATTCTGGAGGATATATTGAGGGCCTGTGCGCTAGATTATGGATCTAGTTGGGATGAGAATTTGCCCTATGTGGAGTTCTCATACACTAGTAGCTACCAAGCCAGTTTGAAGATGGCACCGTTCAAAGCCCTGTATGGACGAAGGTGCAGAACACCGTTGATGTGGGATGAAGTTGGAGACCGACAGTTGTTTGGACCAGATTTGATCAAGGAGTCCGAAGAAAAGGTTAAGTTGATCCGAGATAGATTGAAGGTAGCTCAGTCCAGACAGAAGAGTTATGCAGATTCGAAACGCAAGGAAATAACCTATGAAATTGGAGATAGAGCATATCTGCGAGTGTCACCCCTACGAGGAGTGAAACGTTTTGGAGTTAAGGGAAAGTTAGCCCTGAGATTTGTAGGACCGTATCGAATTTTGGAACTTATGGGAGAAGTTGCCAACAAGTTGGAGTTACCTGAAGGACTGTCAGGAGTTCATGATGTATTTCATGTTTCACAGCTGAAGAAATGGCATGCTGAGATGGCCGATATACCGTTAAGAGATACAGTACCCTTGGAGGCGATTCAGTTGGATAGTGATTTGACCTATGAGGAGAAGCCAGTCAGGATTCTTGAATTTGCCAGCCGAGTCACCCACAACAAGGTTATCAAGTTTTGAAAAGTTTAGTGGAGCCACCATACGGAGGATGAAGCCACCTGGGAATGAGAGGATGATCTTCGTAAAGACCACCCACACCTATTTTCTGGCCAACCCGAATCTCGAGGGCGAGATTCATCTTAAGGGGGGTAGGTTTGTAACATCCCAAATTTTCAATTTGGAATGTTATACATAGATCATTCATGCATATCATATTCTATTGCATTTCGTTTCTCGATCCTCGAAAACCTAAGCAACTCAAGGACCCTCGGAGAGAGTTGGGGATTTCTTTGTTTTCATATTTGAATTTTATCAAATATTGAAACGAGGATTTTGGTTTTAATTATTTTTCTCTCCGAAAATATTTCATATTAAAATATATGAGAGGAGATAATATGACTTCTCCAAAATAAATGAAATATTGGAGGAAAAATATTAAAATCAATTATTTGATTTTATCCGGAGTTTATTGCTATTTTATTTGAATTAGAAAATTGCACATTTTTCAAAGTTGCATTTAGGGCCAAGAAAATGTGCATCTTGTTCTAAATATTTTATTTAGACAGTGAAAATTTGTTTTGGCATTTTTAGATTTTTATTTTATTTTCTAGGATTTATTTACTTCCGGCGAAATTATTTAAAAAAACTTCTTAGCGCCCGACTGGGCCGAGGCCCAGCCGAGCCAGGCCGCCGGCCCACCTCCCCACGCCGCCGTCTCCCACCTGGAGACCGCACGCCGCCGACACTCGCGGTGGTCGAGTCGGCCATGACACCCCGCCCCCTTCCCCAAGCCACACCACCCCCCCCCCCTCTTATAAGCCGACCCGGGCCCCCGTGGAGCCCCGAAGCCGCGTCGCCTCCGCCGCAAGCCGCCCGCCCCGCCGCCTTGTGTCGCACGCCGCTGCTGCCGCCGCACGCTGCACCCCGCCGCCCCACGCTGCCCCGCCTCACCGCGCCGCCGCGGAAGCCGCCGGAGGTATATGCCGCCGCCGCCGTTCGTTCGGTTTTATTATAAAACCGATCCAGTTTTTTTTAGAAACCCTAGTTCGTTTTTTTAGATCGGTTCGCCGGTTTTCTCGGTTTAGTTACTTTGCGGACGTTCGTCCGTAAGTTCGTTTTAACGAACGGATTTCACTCGTTAGTTACAGACGACGAACGTTCGTTCGTTAGCCTGTTCGTCAGTTTTCTTTTTCTCGAATTTTCCGCGATTATTTCCGATCGCGATTTCTGATCCGATTTTTGTTTCAGTTTATCTTTTCGCTCGTTTGTCGGAATCAGGCGATTCAAGGGCCTATATCTTCGTCTCGAAACTCTCTTTCTGTTTAATCAACTTGAACAAGATTTTGGTACTATAAAATTTGACCTTAGTCCAGATTAGTAAACGGATCTTGTTTCTTTCGCAGTTTGAGTTTCGTTGCTCCATTTGATTTGATTCTTTTCTCAAACCGGGGTTCTTAAGTTGAACTTTCTGGTTAGATCTTCTTATTTGAGAACCCATGTTTCTTTGCTTGATTGCTTATGTATTCTATTGTTTGTTTGGGATAGAACACCCGGAGTTTGAAGCATGCTACTACAAGTCCCTAGGTTTTACGGATCATCAGCAAGGCAAGTAACACTTTGATCATACCCCTTTATCACCCAGTTTTTATGCATTAGTCTCAATCCTCAAACATTGCATGATTAGGATGTGTTTAACATGTGGGTTGGGAAGTAGTTGATGAGGTAGAACCTATTGCCCTGTTACATTCAAACCCTGGGAGTTACTTCTACGTATTGCTTATATTGCTATGCTATGCTCGTAGACATGGTTTGGGTGAGTGAAATCCATGACAGATGTGAGATTGTTAATTAATGGTTCAACTTAAGGTGGCAACTTGAATACACATCTGGGCGGATTGTTTGTTGGGCACCTGGAGAACCTAGTGTTGTCCTAGGATATCCCGGAGTACCCGTGTGATCATCCTAAGGTCCGCCACCCAGGCTCAAAGGGAACTGACATATTTTCATGCTAGAAACTTCCGTGTGCATCCACAAGCTATTATGGGCTCTAGCATAGTTGACTAAGTTGCGTGAAGCTCCTGAAGAGGTGGATCAGCAAGTAGAGGGATGTAGGTTGGTATGGTCTGCCCGGAGTAAGGAGTTAATGCTTCTGAAAGACTGTGTCTTGGTCATCCGTTTCTCAAACACCATGTAGTGCGAGAAAATCCAACGGAGGAGATCGAGTCTTGTGGGGAAAAGTGCGAAAACCTCTGCAGAGTGTATAAACTAATCATGATTAGTCGTGTCCCCGGTTATGGACATTTTGAGTATCTAGTACTTGGAGTCTCCTAAGTATCTCATCACTATTAAATAATATTGTTGGGTTGTTAACTACTTTAATTGGGATTGAGTTGGAGGAACCTTCTCAATGATGTTTCAACTACCATGATAGTTAAATAAAATTTATTCCTTTGCTGTAGGGAAAATTTGGCTTTTCACAAAAAAAAGCTATAACCATAGAGCTTTCCACCAGCCAAATATGCATGTAGTGATAGCATTATTCTGTTCTTGCTGTACTGTGTTACTTTGCCAGCATATTCCATGTGCTGACCTGTTTTCGGGCTGCAACGTATTGTGTTGCAGACTTTTCAGATGAGGAGTAAGGTCGTTAGGTCGTTGTCGTGCGGCTCAGCTATGCCGTTGGAGTTGATGGACTCACTTTACCTTCCAAGCCTTCCGTTGTTATCGTATTAGATGGCCTTAAGCCATATTTATTGTAATAAGTTCTCTTTTGAGACATTCGATGTAATAAGTGTGTGATTGCTACTCTGTTATAAATCCTTCGAGTACTGTGTGTGTCAGCATTATTGATCCAGGGATGACACTAAAGCACAGAGACTTGACCGTTTGAGGTCAGGACGCTACAACAGTAGTTGTCATTTGATGAACAAGGTCACATCATTAGAGAATCATGCGATTGACTTGACCCATCCGTTAGCTTAGCACTATGATCGTTCAGTTTATTGCTATTGCTTTCTCCATAACTTATACATGTTCCTATGACTATGAGATTATGAAACTCCCGAATACCGGAGGAACACTTACTGTTCTATCAAACGTCACAACATAACTAGGTGATTATAAAGATGCTCTACAGGTGTCTCCGATGGTGTTTGTTGAGTTGGCATAGATCTAGATTAGGATTTGTCACTCGATTGTCGGAGAGGTATCTCTGGGCCCTCTCGGTAATGCACATCACTATAAGCCTTGCAAGCAATGTGACTAATGAGTTAGTTACAGGATGTTGCATTATGGAACGAGTAAAGAGACTTGCCGGTAATGAGATTGAACTAGGTATTGAGATACCAACATGAAGGAAATATGCCCTAGAGGCAATAATAAAGTTATTATTTATTTCCTTATATCATGATAAATGTTTATTATTCATGCTAGAATTGTAGTAAACGGAAACTTAGTACATATGTGAATACATAGACAAACAGAATGTCACTAGTATGCCTCTACTTGACTAGCTCGTTGAATCAATGATGGTTATGTTTCCTAACCATATACATGAGTTGTCATTTGATTAACGAGATCACATCATTATAGAATGATGTGATTGACATGAGCCATCTGTTAGATTAGCACGATGATCGTTTAGTTTGTTGCTATTGCTTTCTCCATAACTTATATATGTTCCTATGACTATGAGATCATGCAACTCCCGAATATCGGAGGAACACTTTGTGTGCTACCAAATGTCACAACGTGACTGGGTGATTATAAAGGTGCTCTACAGGTGTCTCTGATGGTGTTTGTTGAGTTGGCATAGATCGAGATTAGGATTTTTCACTCTGATCGTCGGAGAGGTATCTCTGGGCCCTCTCGGTAATGCACATCAATATAAGCCTTGCAAGCAATGTGACTAATGAGTTAGTTGCGGGATGATGCATTACGGAACGAGTAAAGAGACTTGCCGGTAATGAGATTGAACTAGGTATTGAGATATTGACGATCGAATCTCGGGCAAGTAACATACCGATGACAAAGGGAACAACGTATATCGTTATGCGGTTTGACCGATAAAAATCTTCGTAGAATATGTGGGAGCCAATATGAACATCCAGGTTCCGCTATTGGTTATTGATCGGAGACGTGTCTCGGTCATGTCTACATTGTTCTCGAACCCGTAGGGTCCGCACGCTTAACGTTCGATGAGGATCGGTATTATGAGTTTATGTGTTTTGATGAACCAAAGGTTGTTCGGAGTCCCGGATGTGATCACAGGCATGACGAGGAGTCTCGAAATGGTCGAGACATCGGAAAGGTTCCGAGTGAGATGGGGCATATATCGAAGTACCGAGGGGTTACCGAAACCCCCCGGGAGTATATGGGCCCTAATGGTCTTTAGTGGAGAGAGAGAGGCAGCAAGGGCAGGCCGCGCGCTCCCTCCCCCTCTGGTCCGAATTAGACTAGGAAGGGGGGCGGAGCTCCCTTTCCTTCCTCCCGCTCTCCCCCTTCCTTCTCTCATAGTCCAACTAGGGAAGGGGGCAATCCTACTCCCGAAGGGAGTAGGACTCCTCCAGGGCGCGCCATAGATGGCCGGCCCTCCCCCCTCCTCCACTCCTTTATATACGGGGGAGGGGGCACCCCATAGACACACAAGTTGATCATTGATATCTTAGCCGTGTGCGATGCCCCCCTCCACCATAATCCACCTTGGTCATATTGTAGCGATGCTTAGGCGAAGCCTTGTTCTAGTAGCATCATCATCACCGTCATCACACCATCGTGATGACAAAGCACTCCCTCAACAATCTGCTGGATCGTGAGTTCGTGGGATGTCACCGAACCGAACGTGTGCAGATCGCGGAGGTGCCGTACTTTCAGTACTAGGATCGGTCAATCGTGAAGACATATGACTATATCAACCGCGTTGTCATAATGCTTCCGCTTATGGTCTACGAGGGTACGTAGACAACACTCTCCCCTCTCATTGCTATGCATCACCATGATCTTGCGTATGCATAGGAAAATTTTGAAATTACTGCGTTCCCCAACACGACGATCAAATCTCGGGCAAGTAACATACCGATCACAAAGGGAACAACTTATGTTGTTATGCGGTTTGACCAAAAAAAGATCTTCGTAGAATATGTAGGAACCAATATGAGAATCCAGTTTCCGCTATTGGTTATTCACCAAAGATGAGTCTCGGTCATGTCTACATAGTTCTCGAACCCGTAGGGTCCGCACGCTTAACGTTCGATGACGATCGGTATTATGAGTTTAGGTGTTTTGATGTACTGAAGGTAGTTCGGAGTCCCGAATGTGATCATGGACATGACGTGGACTCTCGAAATGGTCGAGACATAAAGATTGATATATTGGAAGGTTATATTCGGACACCGGAAGGGTTCCGAAGTGTATCGGGTATTTTTCGGAGTACCGGGAGGTTACCAGAACCCCCCGGGGAATCTATGGGCCTTATTGGGCCCTAGTGGAGAAAGAGGGCAGCAAGCAAGGTGTGGGATGCCCCCCCAAGGCCCAAACCAAATTGGTTTAGGGTTTGGGGGCGCCCCCCTCTTTCCTTCTCCCCTCCTGCTCTTTCCTCCTTCTCCTAGTAGGAATAGGAAAGGGGGGCCAAACCTACTTGGAGTAGGATTGCCCCCCCTTGGCGCGCGCCTCCTCCTAGGCAGGCCTCTTCCTCCCTCCCTCCTTTATATACGTTGGGAGGGGCACCCCTTAGACACACAAGTTGATCTCTTAGTTGTGTGTGGTGCCCCCCTCCACAGATTTCCACCTCGGTCATATCGTTGAAGTGCTTAGGCGAAGCCCTGCGTCGGTAACTTCATCATCACCATCATCACTCCGTCGTACTGACGAAGCTCTCCCCCAACACTCAGCTAGATCTAGAGTTCGTGGGACGTCACCGAGCTGAACGTGTGTAGATCGCGGAGGTGCCGTACCTTCGGTGCTAGGATCGGTCGGATCGTGAAGACGTACGACTACATCAACCGCGTTGTCATAATGCTTCTGCTTATGGTCTACGAGGGTACATGGACAACACTCTCCCCTCTCGTTGCTATGCATCACCTAGATGGATCTTGTGTGTGAGTAGGAAATTTTTGAAATTAATACGTTCCCCAACAGTGGCATCCGAGCCAGGTCTGTGCGTAGATGTTATATGCATGAGTAGAACACAAAGGAGTTGTGGACGTGGGTATATATATATTGCTTGTCATCACTAGTTGATTCTTGATTCAGCGCTATTGTTGATGAAGTGGCTCAGACCGACATTACGCATACGCTTACGCGAGACTGGTTCTACCGACGTGCTTCGCACACAGGTGGCTGGTGGGTGTCAGCTTCTCCAACTTTAGTTGAATCGGATTCAATGAACAGGGTTCTTTCTGAAGATCAAAAAGCAATCACTATACCGTGTTGTGGTTTTTGATCCATAGGTAAGAACGGTTCTTGCTCAGCCCGTAGCAGCCACGTAAAACTTGCAACAACAAAGAAGAGGACGTCTAACTTGTTTTTGCAAGGCATGTTGTGATGTCATATGGTCAAGACATGATGAGATATAAACTGTTGTATGAGATGATCATGTTTCGTTAAAGTTATCGACAACTGGCAGGTGCCTTACGGTTGTCTCTTTATTGCATAAGATGCAAGCGCCATATAATTGCTTTACTTTATTGCTATGTGATAGCAATAGTTGCAAAAGCAATAGATGGCGAAACGACCATGTGACGACATGTTGATAAAGATCAAGATGATGAAGATCATGGTGTCAAGCCGGTGACGATGGTGATCATGACGGTGCTTTGGAAATGGAGATCAAAGGCACAAGATGATAATGGTCATAGCATATCACTTATATTTGATTGCATGTGATGTTTATCCTTTATGCATCTTATTTTGCTTAGTTCGGCGGTAGCATTATAAGATGATCTCTCACTAAATATCAAGGTACAAGTGTTCTCCCTGAGTATGCACCGTTGCGACAGTTCTTTGTGTGAGACACCATGTAATGATCGGGTGTGATAAGCTCTACGTTCACACACAACGGGTGCAAGCCAGTTTTGCACATGTAGAATACTCGGGTTAAACTTGACGAGCCTAGCATATGCAGATATGGCCTTGGAACACTGAGACCGAAAGGTCGAGCATGAATCATATAGTAGATATGATCAACAGAGTGATGTTCAGCATTGAAAACTACTCCATCTCACGTGATGATCGGACATGGTTTAGTTGATATAGATCATGTGATCACTTAGATGATTAGAGGGATGTCTATCTAAGTGGGAGTTCTTAAGTAATATGATTAATTGAACTTAAATTTATCATGAACTTAGTCCTGATAGTATTTGCATATCAATGATGTAGATCAATTTCTCGCGTATAGCATCCCCGTTTTATTTATGATATGTTCCTAGAGCAAACTATGTTGAAAGATGATGGTAGCAATGATGCGGATTGGATCCGTGATCTGAGGATTATCCTCGTTGCTGCACAGAAGAATTATGTCCTTGATGCACCGCTAGGTGAAATAACTATTGCAAATGCAGACGTTATGAACGTTCGACAAAGCTCGGTATGATGACTACTTAATAGTTTAGTGCACCATGCTTTACGACTTAGAACTGGGACTGAAAGGGATGACGAAAGTAATTCCCAAGCTCTTCGCGATGCTGAAATCGGCAAAGGTAGAAATCAAGAAATAGCATCAAGTGTTGATGGTTGACAAGACCACTAGTTTCAAGTAAAAGGGAAAGGAAAATAAAGGGAACTTCAAGAAGAATAGCAAGCAAGTTGCTGCTCCCATGAAGAAGCCCAAAGCTAGACCCAAGCCTGGAACTGAGTGCTTCTACTGCAAAGGAAATGGTCACTGGAAGTGGAACTGCCCTAGATACTTGGCAGATAAGAAGGATGGCAAAGTGAACAAAAGTATATTTGATATACATTTTATTGATGTGTACTTTACTAGTGTTTATAGCAACCCCTCAGTATTTGATACTGGTTCAGTTGCTAAGAGTAGTAACTCGAAACAGGAGTTGCAAAATAAACAGAGACTAGTTAAGGGCGAGGTGATGATGTGAGTTGGAAGTGATTCCAAGGTTGATAAGATCACCATCACACACTCCCTTTACCTTCGGGATTAGTGTTGAACCTAAAATAAATGTTATTTGGTGTTTGCGTTGAGCATAATATGATTGGATCATTTTTATTGCAATACGGTTATTCATTTAAGTCAAAGAATAATTGTTATCTGTTTACATGAATAAAACCTTCTAAGGTCATACACCCAAGGTGAATAGTTTATTGAATCTTGATCATAGTGATACACATATTCATAATATTGAAGCCAAAAGATGCAAAGTTAATAATGATAGTGCAACTTATATGTGGCACTGCCGTTTAGGTCATATTGGTGTAAAGCGCATGAAGAAACTCCATGTTGATGAGCTTTTGGAATCACTAGATTATGAATCATTTGATGCTTGTGAATGCCTCGTGGGCAAGATGACTAAAACTCCATTCTCCGAAACAATGGAGCAAGCAACTGACTTATTGGAAATAATACATACTGATGTATGCAATCTGATGAGTGTTGAGGCTCGCGGCGGGTATCGTTATTTTCTGACCTTCCCAGATGATTTGAGCAGATATAGGTATATCTACTTGATGAAACATAAGTCTGAAACATTTGAAAAGTTCAAAGAATTTCAGAGTGAAGTGGAAAATCATCATAACAAGAAAATAAAGTTTTTGCGATCTGATCGTGGATGAGAATATTAGAGTTACGAGTTTGGTCTTCATTTCAAACAATGCGGAATAGTTTCACAACTCATGCCACCTGGAACACCACAGCGTAATGGTGTGTTCGAACATCATAACCGTACTTTATTAGATATAGTGCGATCTATGATGTCTCTTACCGATTTATCACTATTGTTTTGGGGTTATGCATTAGAGACAGCTGCATTCATGTTATATAGGGCACCATCTAAATCTGTTGAGACGACACCACATGAACTGTGGTTTAGCAAGAAACCTAAGCTGTCATTTCTTAAAGTTTGGGGCTATGATGCTTATGTCAAAAAGTTTCAACCTGATAAGCTCGAACCCAAATCGGAGAAATGCATCTTCATAGGATACCCAAAGGAAACTATTGGGAACACCTTCTATCACAGATCCGAAGGCAAGATATTCGTTGCTAAGAATGGATCTTTCTAGAGAAGAAGTTTCTCTCGAAAGAAGTGAGTGGGAGGAATGTAGAACTTGATGAGGTAATTGTACCTTCTCCCGAATTGGAAAGTAGTTCAACACAGAAATCAGTTCTAGTGACTCCTACACCAATTAGTGAGGAAGTTAATGATGATGATCGTGAAACTTCAGATCAAGTTACTACCGAACCTGGTAGGTCAACCAGAATACGTTCTGCACCAGAGTGGTATGGTAATCCTGTTCTGGAGGTCATGTTACTTGACCATGATGAACCTACGAACTATGAGGAAGCGAAGATGAGCCCAGATTCTGCAAAATGGCTTGAAGCCATGAAATCTGAGATGGGGTCCATGTATTAGAACAAAGTTTGGACTTTGATTGACTTGCCCGATGATCGGTGAGCCATTAAGAATATATGGATTTTCAAGAGGAAGACAGATGCTGATAGTAGTGTTACTATCTACAAAGCTTGAATTGTCGCAAAAGGTTTTCGACAAGTTCAAGATGTTGACTATGATGAGATTTTCTCACTCGTAGCGATGCTGAAGTCTATCTGAATCATGTTAGCAATTGCCACATTTTATGAAATCTAGCAAATGGATGTCGAAATTGCATTCCTTAATGGATTTCTAAAATGAGAGTTGTATATGATGCAACAAGAAAGTTTTTGTCAATCCTAAAGGTGCTAACAAAGTGTGCAAGCTCCAGCGATCCATCTATGGACTGGTGCAAGCATCTCAGAGTTGGAATATATGCTTTGATAAAGTGATCAAAGCATATGGTTTTATACAGACTTGCAGTGAAGCCTGTATTTACAAGAAAGTGAGTGGGAGCACTACAGCCTTTCTGATAAGTATATGTGAATGACATATTGTTGATCGGAAATGATGTAGAATCTTTCAGGAAAGCATAAAGGAGTGTTTGAAAGGAGTTTTTCAAAGAAAGACCTCGCTGAAGCTACTTGCATATTAAGCATCAAGATCTATAGAGATAGATCAAGACACTTGATATATTTTTCAATGAATACATACCTTCACAAGATTTTGAAGTAATTCAAGATGGAACAGTCAAAGAAGGAGTTCTTGCCTATGTTGCAAGGTGTGAAGTTGAGTAAAGACTCAAAACCCGACCACGGCAGAAAAGAGAAAGAGAATGAAAAGTCATTCCCTATGCCTCAGCCATAGGTTCTATAAAGTATGTTATGTTGTGTACCAGACCTATTGTGTACCTCACCAAGAGTTTGGAAAGAGGGTACAATAGTGATCCAGGAGTGGAATACTGGACAGCAGTCAAAATTATCTTTAGAGGACTAAGGAAATATTTCTCGGTTATGGAGGTGATAAAAGAGTTTGTCGTAAAGAGTTACATCGATGAAAGCTTTTTACACCAATCTAGATGACTCTAAGTATCTATCTAGATACATATTGAAAGTGGGAGCAATTAGCTAGAGTAGCTCCGTGTAGAGTATTGTAGACATAGAAATTTGCAAAATACATACAGATCTGAATGTTGCGGACCCGTAGACTAAACTTCTCTCACAAGCAACACATGATCACTCTTTGGGTGTTAATCACATAGCGATGTGAACTAGATTATTGACTCTAGTAAACCCTTTGGGTATTAGTCACATGAAGATGCGAACTAATCACATAAAGATGTGAACTATTGGTGTGAAATCACATGACGATGTGAACTAGATTATTGACTCTAGTGCAAGTGGTAGACTGAAGGAAATATGCCCTAGAGGCAATAATAAAGTTGTTATTTATATTTCCTTATATCATGATAAATTTTTATTATTCATGCTAGAATTGTATTAACCGGAAACTTAGTACATGTGTAAATACATAGACAAATAGAGTGTCACTAGTATGCATCTACTTGACTAGCTCGTTAATCAAAGATGGTTAAGTTTCCTAGCCATGGACAATAGTTGTCATTTGATGATCGGGATCACATCATTAGAGAATGATGTGATTGACTTGACCCATCCGTTAGCTTAGCACTATGATCGTTTAGTTTATTGCTATTGCTTTCTCCATAACTTATACATGTTCCTATGACTATGAGATTATGCAACTCCCGAATACCGGAGGAACACTTAGTGTGCTATCAAACGTCACAATGTAACTGGGTGATTATAAAGATGCTCTACAGGTGTCTCCGATGGTGTTTGTTTAGTTGGCATAGATCGAGATTAGGATTTGTCACTCCGATTGTCGGAGAGGTATCTCTGGGCCCTCTCGGTAATGCACATCACTATAAGCCTTGCAAGCAATGTGACTAATGAGTTAGTTACGGGATGTTGCATTACGGAATGAGTAAAGAGACTTGCCGGTAATGAGATTAAACTAGGTATTGAGATACCGATGATCAAATCTTGGGCAAGTAACATACCGATGACAAAAGGAATAACGTATGTTGTTATGCAGTTTGACCGATAAAGATCTTCGTAGAATATGTAGGAACCAATATAAGCATCCAGGTTCCACTATTGGTTATTGACCGGAGATGAGTCACAGTCATGTCTACATAGTTCTCGAACCCGTAGGGTCCGCACGCTTAACATTCGATGACGATCGGTATTATGAGTTTATGTGTTTTGATGTACTGAAGGTAGTTCGGAGTCCCGGATGTGATCACAGACATGACGAGGAGTCTCGAAATGGTAGAGACATAAAGATTGATATATAGGAAGGTTACATTCGGACACCAAAGGGTTCCGAAGTGTATCGAGTATTTTTCGGAGTACCGGGAGGTTACCGGAACCGCCCGGGGAGTCTATGGGCCTTATTGGGCTCTAGTGGAGAAAGAGAGCAGCAATCAAGGTGTGGGGCGCCCCCCCCAAGGCCCAAACCGAATTGGTTTAGGGTTTGGGGGGCTGGCCCCCTCTTTCCTTCTCCCCTCCTCCTCTTTCCTCCTTCTCCTAGTAGGAATAGGGAAGGGGGGCCAAACCTACTTGGAGTAGGATTGCCCCCCTTGGCGCACGCCTCCTCCTAGGCTAGCCTCTTCCTCCCTCCCTCCTTTATATATGTGGGGAGGGGCACCCCTTAGACACACAAGTTGATCTCTTAGCCGTGTGCGTTGCCCCCCTCCACAGATTTGCACCTCGGTCATATCGTTGTAGTGCTTAGGCGAAGCCCTGCATTGGTAACTTCATCATCACCGTCATCACGCTGTCGTGCTGACGAAGCTCTCCCCCGACACTCAGCTGGATCTAGAGTTCGTGGGACGTCACCGAGCTGCACGTGTGCAGATCGCGGAGGTGTCGTACCTTTGGTGCTAGGATCGATCGGATCGTGAAGACGTACGACTACATCAACCGCGTTGTCATAACACTTCCACTTACGGTCTATGAGGGTACGTGGACAACACTCTCCCCTCTCGTTGCTATGCATCACCTAGATGGATCTTGCGTGTGCGTAGGAAATTTTTGAAATTAATATGTTCCCCAACAGGTGCGCCTAGCCCAATAAGACCAGGGCACCTCCCCGCAGCCCATGCTAGCCCTTGGATCATGGTAGACCCACTTGTGGACTCCCAGACCCCTCCGGAATCCTCCGGAACCTTCTAGAAGCTTCCCGGTACAATACCGAAAAAACTGCACTTTTTTCCGGAACCCAAAATATGACTTCCCATATATATAAATCTTTACCTCTCGACTATTCCGAGACTCCTCATGATGTTCGGGATCTCATCCAGGACTCCGAACAACATTTTGTTACCAATCATCAAATATCCCAATACTACTCTAGTGTCAACGAATGTTAAGCGTGCGACCCTGCGGGATCGGGAATTATATAGTCATGACCGAGACACCTCTCCGGTCAATAACCAATAGTGGGACCTAGATGCCCATATTGATTCCTACATATTCCACGAAGATCTTTTATTGGTTGAACTTGTAACACCCCAAAATTTTGACCTTGATTTATTAATTAAAATTTTGCCAGGAAATTGAATTTTTATTTTCTGGTTTTATCTCTTAATTTCAGATCACTCTGTCCCTCTGAATTTTTGAGTTTTTTTCCTTCTAGGTGGAAACCTTTCAAAATTATTGTTGGACTTGTATATCTTCCCAAGACCATTTCTTTTTATCAGTGGAATTATTTCTACAATTATTTTTCCTGAGCTTTATTTCTTTAAAAAATGATTTTTCATAAGTTTTAGAGTTCCATTTGCACTACAACCTATTTAAATATTTCTTTAAAAATTCCACCAAAATTGGGGGATCTTAGTAGTAGTGTATAATTCAACTTTATGCAAAAACCCATTGGTGTTCTTTGAAAAATTTGAGCAAATCATCCCCATCTTCATTCGGGTCCAGTTTAGTGTTTTGTACTGCAACCATGTTTTATGTTGCCCTATTGCCCTTGATTTTTCTCCTGCTTATAGACCAGCCTACCAAACTCTTAAGTCCAGGAGATTGGACCCATTGGAGTATTTTTGGTCCATGCAATAATGCCCTTCACTTTCTGTCCAAAACTGAAGATTTGCAAAACTTGCACTAACAATTTTCTGGTTTTGCCCAAATAGCCTTGTCATCATCAAATGCACCTAAAGAAATCCCAACTTGGAGATTTGGGCCACCAGAAGAGATGCATAGATGCCCATGGCATTCTGTCAAGCACCTTGTGTTCATGGACAGCTTTGGCATAGTTTTATGTTTGCACTGTGATCTTGCCCCTCTGGACAAACCAGCATGTCCACTAATCTCCTAGCCATCTCTAACCTATACCTATTAATTGCCAGCCTCACCCAAGCCCTCTAGGCCACCCTGGCTTTCTGTCAAGCATGTAGCGTGCGTGCTCTGGGCGCGCCCAGAGCGCACCTTTTGCACACGCGCGCAACCGAGCCGCCGCGTCTTGCCCCTAGCCTTTGCTCGCCCGCAGGGCCGTGCCCCGTTCTCGTCCGCTCGCCAGGACCCTCCAAGCCGCCCCTGGCGCCCTACAACGCTGCCGTCAGAGCCCTCTTGGCGGCACGCCGGCGTCTGCAACACGCCCCTGCCATGGCAGCGCCGCCCAAGCCACAGCCGCCCGCCAGCTGCCCTCCGGAACAACTCGAGCTCATCCACGAGCCCGTCCGCTAGCGCCCGTCGCTGCCACGTCGCCCTGCCAGCAACAGAACAGCGGTTCACCGGCGTCCTTATCCGCAGCCCGGGAACCGACCTCGACCGTCTATAAAAGGAGCCCCCGAGCTCGTCCAGACCCTCAGGCGACCTCAGGCCATCTCCCTAGTGCTCCCATAGCCAGCAATCGACGAAGGGAGGCCGTCTGCCTCGTCTCCGGCCAGTTCGGCCGCCGCCACGCTCCGGTGCCATACGACGCGAGCAGGGCCTCCCCAGTTCTTAGAGCGCCACCGTCCGACTCCCCTCAACCGTGCGGAGCCGTCCCACCTCTCTAGCCCGATAGGGAGCCACCATAGCTCGAGACCCCGATCCACCCAAAACCACCGTCTGCCGTCGAGCTCGCCGCCGACGACCTCCTCCAACCCCGCCAGCCTATCGACCACTGGGAGGACCGCCCTGGACCAGCGGATCCATCCCCGCCCTCAGAATCCCGCGGGGAGCCGCCGTTCGTCGGCGGCAATCGCTGGAGCCCCGCCACCGCACGGCCAGAGAAGGAAGGAGGGCGCAGGCGACTGGTCAAACCTGACCACCGGACCCGACAGCCCCACCTGCCAGTGACCCCAGCTCTGCCAATGTGTTTTAAGTGGAAACGTAAAACATAGGAGTACGTCTTCTCTGTCTTGAAAGCGTATTCTTATTCGAACCGTTTTTCTTTTTATGTTTAATTTAAAAACAGATTTTGAATGAAACTTTGACTAGCTATAACTTTTTAAATATAACTCCGTTTGACCTGATTCTTTTTTTTGTTGTTTCCCAAATTTCATCTAGTTTATTTCCATATTTATTTGAAAATTTTACAAACAACTTTTTTGTACTGTTTTGAAACTATGTGTTAATTTAAATTTTCTTTAAATAGGATTCTGAAGAAGGAAGCAACTTTCAAAAAGTGCACCCCCACTTGCATACTCTTAAAGGCAAGCATTCTGAACCCCGGCATAATATTTGTTGTGTGTCGTTCGATGCTAATACGACACCACCTTGACATGAAGTGTTCAGTATTTTATGTGGTGTTATGATCATATTAATGAGTGCATAATGATGATTCCTTGCTGTTGGAATTTGATATGCTTTTGATAGTAATCACCCTCGTATGCCTTTCATGCCAATCGGGAGGAATCCGGGAAAGTCTCTGTCTTGGGTAGACACGAACTTCTCTCTAATAATTCGTTGAGACGATTATGTCCGGTAAGGCATGGTGAGGTATGATGAGTGGTGATTCTGTTTGTTGGTGTGAAATATATTTGTTATACTAATCCTGCAGGGAATGCCTTAATCTCCTGAGTCGACCGTAGATCGAGTCTTCTTCCAGTAACCCCCATACTTGTTTCGTACTACCACTTGTCCCTGCCATAGGTAGGGTATGGTTCAGTAAGTTTTCGACCCCTTCCTAGCACACACCATACAGAGAGGCCATGGTGGAAGATACCGGCTGCATCCGGTAGACATGCCACCTGGTCCGGGGGCATGGGTGTTTCCGGTTGGAGCCAAGGGGGTAGCTCCCCTAGTTTGCGCGCGTTATAAATTTTGTGATCCCATGCTAGTCGAGGTTGTAGCCTCCCCACTTAGAGTTTCGCTTAACGGGTGTCATGGGTGATTCTAGACACCGGTAAGTTAGGCCGGTGTGTGCGGTCAGGTGTGTTTTCAATTAAAAGACCGTTGACGGAATTAGCCCCGATGTACTAAAGGAATCCGTTACTCGTGGGTAAAGAGTACACCCTCTGCAGAGGTTATATCTAATCGAATAGCCGTGTCCGTAGTTAAGGACTACAGTCTGGATGGGTCAAGTGTCGGTCTTAGTGTCGGTCTTCGGAGGAAAAATTGCTAAACCAGAACATTGATCATGACTTGGGACATATGATGATTATGATTATTATTACTATAGCCTAACCATTGGTATTATTTGAATTATTGAGTATCCCTGGGACGGTTCTACCTCCTGGATATTCACTGTGATTATTCTCTTACAAGCCCTTTATGTGGTGTCGCTCAAACGCCCGACTGTGGCATGCTTATTATTTAAATTACTTATAAGCCCTTTATGTGGTGTTGCTCAGACGCCCGACTGTGGCATGCTTGTTATTTAAATTACTTATAAGCCCTTTATGTGGTGTCGCTCAAACGCCCGACTATGGCATGCTTGTTATTTAAATTACTTATAAGCCCTTTATGTGGTGTCGCTCAGACGCCCGACTGTGGCATGCTTGTTATTTAAATTACATATAAGCCCTTTATGTGGTGTCGCTCAGACGCCCGACTGTGGCATGCTTGTTATTTAAATTACATATAAGCCCTTTATGTGGTGTCGCTCAGACGCCCGACTGTGGTATGCTTGTCATTTAAATTACTTATAAGCCCTTTATGTGGTGTCGCTCAGACGCCCGACTGTGGCATGCTTGTTATTTAAATTACTTATAAGCCCTTTATGTGGTGTCGCAAAGACACCTGACTGTGGCATGCTTGTTATTTATTTTATTTGTAAGCCCTCTAAGTGCTGTCGCTCAGACGCCGGACTGAGGCATGCTTTATATTATTATCCTTTCGAGGCGTCGCTTCAGACACCCGATCGGTGCATTCTATTTCTACTCTCTGTTTGCATATTCGTGTTTGACATGAATAACCTACTTGCGTGCATCATGGATTTTTATTTCGTGACTGACATTGTGATCATGGAATATTCGAGAGCATGATTATCATTTGATATATTATACCTGAGTTCATAATGTTTGCGAGTACATTCAAAGTACTCACTGGCTTGTCCCTGGCTATTGTCTTGGTCAGATTTCTTGCATGGAGAGGAGCTTTGCGATGACAGCCCCGGAACCTACGCAATGGTGATAGCAGCCTCGCGAAGATAGGAGTTATCCAGGTCAGCTGTTCCTGTGGGAAATGGAGTCCCGTAGACGCTGATGAACCACAAACCGCTTCCGCCATCAGCCACTAGAAACCTTGTGTCATACTCATAGGCCAGAATGGTCTTGTACTACATATTTTGTATTTTTCTTGGAATTTTTGTATTAAGTTGGTGCCTCATCAGCTAACAGTAATCCTGGGGCTGGTAGGCACAAGGACCATTTTCTGGGAAATATATCCTGAAAACCCTATCGTGACAATCTTGGTATCAGAGCCAGGCTGACCATTGGCTAATCCTATCTTGGCCAGGTCAATAAACCTAGATTAACCAATCCACCAGACCTTAACCTAGCCCCAGCCAAGCTTCTCGTGTAAGTTAGCCACACAGTGATCCCGACACCTTTTGGCAATCGGTGCCCAACCTATCAGCCTAGCCTGTCGACCACACGCAGTGACCGACACCTAAATAGTCTCTTTCGCAAGCGTGCGAAGGAAGACTCCGTCCCATTTTCCTATAAAAAGGGCACGCTAGCCTCAACCCAGCACAGCATAGCCTCTTCCCCAAACCGAGCTATAATGCCTGGCCCCATTGTGCACAATGAGACCACAGCAACCAACCTTAGAGGTTTTGTGACCGTGCTAGCAAACCTCACCCGCCATGCCTTTGCATTAGAAGAGCCCCCAGAGTATGTTGTGTACCAAGGGCCCATGAGCGGTGAGAGCCGTCAATTCTGGGCCACTGTGCATGTCTATGGTAGGGGTCTATCGTCAGAACGCCCCTGCAGGTTCACCGGAAGGACAACTTCCTTTGAGCCACAAGCCATCCAACTAGCTGCTCGAGAGGCTATAGTTCAACTCCGGCACTTGTCGCCCAGAGTTAATTGTCGCTCGTTCTACTACTACCCCAGCCATGACGGGTATGGTAGGCCACCCCAGGTTGCCAACGGAGATCATGAGACAGATCCTGCATTGTTGCATCTGGTGTGCTATGTAAGTGCACTAGAGGAACTGTTCGATCAAATCAACCTTGATCTGATCGCAGATCGTGGAGAACTGGTTCGCCGAGCCCCGGCAAGAGGAGGGGATGAGCCCGACGCCAACAACCCAGTCGTGCTGTTCGGACAACCGATCGAGTCCTTGAGGTCTGCCCCAGCCATCGACCAAAATGCTTTGGTGTCCCCAGAAGTGCTTCGTTGCCTTTTGGGAACACACTCCAACGGGATTGTGGCCAACAACCCCCGCGATGGTCATCATCGCTACCCCGACCCTGCAGCTCCTCAACTCCATCCAGCTAACCCCGATGGTGAAACCCGTGGAGAAGCCTTGACATCCACAAGGCACGCCTGCTTAGATATTAACAAGGTAGAGTAAGTCACTCGAGTAGTACCGAGTCTTAGTATGTCCACGCCTTGTAATTGTGTGATCTTGTATCGCCATAATTAAATGCTGTCTGCTTGTGCGCCCCTATTTTTAAATAGTAGCCATGCATAAGTATGTTGGTGTACGGTTGCATTTTTAATTCCGGGCGTAGCTACCAAAAACCACCCTGACGACACCCACATTTATACGTCACTTTTGTGAGATATGTGTATCTGTGGCATTGACCCCGACCCCATAGAGCAGAACCGACAAACTAGTTGCCCCTCACCGGGATAAATGACCCAGCCCAGATGCTATATAAAAGGCCACCTCGTGACCTTACCAAGTATCCCTCACCTTGTGCACAACTCTCACAGCCATTTCTTTGCCATGCCAAGCCCTAGTATTTATCTGAGAACTCCAGATGCAACCCCAGGTAGTTTTGTTAAAATATTGTGGGACTTTACCTGCAGTACCATGAGTTCTACCCATCCACCCCAGTACGAGTTGCTCAAATCGAGGATCACCCCATCCACCTCGAAATATTGGGCAGTGGTGCACATCCCTCCCGCAAACCCAAACCAAGACCCAACGGAAGTCTCCTTCGTGGGGAAATCTATGCCGACTCCGCAAATGGCCATAGAAGCTGCTGCATACGAAGCGCTTGCTCGCCTTCGATTCGCGGTACCCTATGCCAGCGAACGAGGGTATTATTACTTCCCGAGTCGTGAAGCACCCAGAGAAGTAGCATCTTTCCCCCGGTGGACGAATTGAGAGAGACCCAGTACTGGCCAACCTTGCCCAGTATGTCATCGCTCAAGAGCGTTTGACCCAACGAGTAATGGGTTATCTCCAGAGCCTCGCTGATTTAAATCCTCATATCGCCATCGGCAGACCACTGAGGCCCGACCAAGAGAGACGCGTTCTTTGACTAGTCAACCTGCTTCCCCCGATAGAAGAGGAGTGTGCCCCAGTACCAGAGACGTTTTCTCAGGACCCTGTCTATTTGCCGTTTTCATTGTAGACGTCACTGCTATGTTTATTGTCCCAGCATCTAGTTATGTGTTGCAACTTATGCGTGGTATCCTAAATTTGTGGGATGAATTAAATATTTGGTTTCAACTAATGTGAGTGGTTTTTACTGCTGATATTTTTGATTAACTAATTTCACTCTCGGTAAATTTTGAAGTGAGATTTTTCCCTGAGTTGTTACAGCGTATATCTCTTCACGACATAGATTTTTATTCACGCAGCACCACGCCAGCAGACTCACAACCACAACCACTCGACCACGTGCACTAATTGCAAATCCACGTGCACATTTTGCACCTAACTGATCACCTCCCTAGCACACCACAGTCTCTGAAGGAGAGATTTGTGGGTAATTATTCGGGTGCAAGTTGCCTCCAGCACACTGACAACAGTTAGCACCCGACACCGCACTTAATCCTCATGATCACCGCCACCGCGGAGAGCTAACACTCGAGCGGCAGCATCACGATGATCATCGAGGATCATCACGCACAAGAGCACGGAGAACCCCAGCAATGCCGCCAACCCTCCGCACATCAGGATCATGTACCAGTCCGGCATCACCTCCGCCATTAGAGCCTCATCTCGAGCTCCTGCAAACAGAAATGGAGGAGAAGGAAGGAGAAGGAGAAGCGAGGCCAGGTGTGAGGAAGAAGAAAGGAGCACCTCGGTCATTTTATAGCTCGAGATCGGTGTACGGTGGGCGAAGTCCACCACCACCGCTCGTCGCTCGATCGCCGGTGTTCGGAGGCGAATCCACGAGCAGTGCCAGCAGCGCACTAGCCCGCAAGGTGAGTGCACGCTGCACCGGCAGCTAGCGCGCTGCGCACTACCGCAGTACGGCCTAGATGCTCTACGCACTAGATGTCGCCGGTGGAGAAAGCGTGGGAAAGCACGCGAGAGAGAGGTAGAAAAGAGAGCCAGAGGTAGAAGAAGAGACTGACAATGGGCCCCGGGTCCACCTGTCAGCCAAAGAGAGCACTGTGCTCTCGGGTATGACTAGCGTGTTTTAGAAATTTAGAAATTTATTCTAGATTCATTGTAACCAAAAGTAAAAATTTCTCATTTTTCCCCAACCATAGATTTTTCCACGCAGCGCCAGTATTCCACACTGTAGTTTTACACCACTTAAATTGCCCACTCACTGTAGCCACATTTTATTGCATGAGTAGGATAGTTATCTTTGTGATATTACTTTGAGATAGTAGGAGTAATTCTTTTCAAAGAAGCCCTTAGCAAATCTCGAGGATGAGATTTTTTCTTAAGTGGGGTAGTGTTGTAACACCCCAAAATTTTGACTTTGATTTATTAATTAAAATTTTGCCAGGAAATTGAATTTTGATTTTCTGGTTTTATCTCTTAATTTCATATCACTCTGTCCCTCTGAATTTTTGAGTTTTTTCCTTCTAGGTGGAAACCTTTCAAAATTATTGTTGGACTTGTATACCTTCCCAAGACCATTTCTTTGTATCAGTGGAATTATTCCTACAATTATTTTTCCTGAGCTTTATTTCTTTAAAAAATGATTTTTCATAAGTTTTAGAGTTCCATTTGCACTACAAACTATTTAAATATTTGTTTAAAAATTCCACCAAAATTGGGGGATGTTAGTAGTAGTGTATAATTCAACTTTATGCAAAAACCCGTTGGTGTTCTTTGAAAAATTTGAGCAAATCATCCTCATCTTCATTCGGGTACAGTTTGGTGTTTTGTACTACAACCATGTTTTATCTTGCCCTATTGCCCTTGATTTTTCTCTTGCTTATAGACCAGCCTACCAAAATCTTAAGTCTAGGAGATTGGACCCATTGGAGTATTTTTGGTCCATGCAAGAATGCCCTTCATTTCTGTCCAGAACTGAAGATTTGCAAAACTTGCACTAACAAGTTTCTGGTTTTGCCCAAATATCCTTGCCATCATCACTTGCACCTAAAGAAATCCCAACCTGGAGATTTGGGCCACCAGAAGAGATGCATAGATGCCCATGGCATTCTGTCGAGCACCTTGTGTTCATGGACAGCTTTGGCATAGTTTTATGTTTGCACTGTGATCTTGCCCCTCTGGACAAACTAGCATGTCCACTAATCTCCTAGCCACCTCTAACCTAGACATGTTAATTGGCAGCCTCACCCTAGCCCTCTAGGCAACCCTGGCTTTCTGTCGAGCATGTAGTGTGCGTGCTCTAGGCGCGCCCAGAGCACACGTTTTGCACACGCGTGCAACCGAGCCGCCGCGTCTTGCCCCTGGCCTTTGCTTGCCCGCAGGGCCGCGCCCCGTTCTCGTCCGCTCGCCAGGACCCTCCAAGCCACCCCTGGCACCCTACAGCGCCGTCGTCAGAGCCCTCTTGGCGGCACGCCGGCGTCTGCAACACGCCCCTGCCATGGCAGCGCTGCCCAAGCCACAGCCGCCCGCCAGCTGCCCTCTGGAACAGCTCGAGCTCATCCACGAGCCCGTCCACTAGCGCCCGTCGCCGCCACGTCACCCTGCCAGCAACAGAACGGCGGTTCACCGGCGTCCTTATCCGCAGCCGCGGGAACCGACCTCGACCGCCTATAAAAGGAGCCCCCGAGCTCGTCTAGACCCTCAGGCGACCTCAGGCCATCTCCCTAGTGCTCCCGTAGCCAGCAATCGACGGAGGGAGGCCGTCTGCCTCGTCTCCGACCATTTCGGCTGCCGCCACGCTCCGGTGCCATACGACGCAAGCAGGGCCTCCCCAGTTCTTCCAGCGCCACCGTCTGACTCCCCTCAACCGTGCGGAGCCGTCCCACCTCTCTAGCCCGATCGAGAGCCACCATAGCTCGAGACCCCGATCCACCCGAAACCACCGTCCGCCGCGGAGCTCGCCGTCGGCGACCCCCTCCACCCCCGCCAGCCTATCGACCACTGGGAGGACCGCCCTGGACCAGCGGATCCATCCCGCCCTCAGAATCCCGCGAGGAGCCGCCGTTCGTCGGCGGCAATCGCCGGAGCCCCGCCACCGCTCGGCCAGAGAAGGAAGGAGGGTGCGGGCGACGGGTCAAACCTGACCAGTGGACCCGATGGCCCCACCTGCCAGTGACCCTAACTCTGCCGACGTGTTTTAAGTGGAAACGTAAAACACAGGAGTACGTCTTCTCTGTTTCGAAAGCGTATTCTTATTCGAACCGTTTTTCTTTTTCTGTTTAATTTAAAAACAGATTTTGATTGAAACTTTGGCTAGCTAGAATTTTTTAAATATAACTCCGTTTGACCTGATTCTTTTCTTGTTGTTTCCCAAATTTCATCTAGTTTATTTCCATATTATTTGAAAATTTTCCAAACAACTTTTTTTGTACTATTTTGAAACTATGTGTTAATTTAAAATTTTCTTAAAATAGGATTTTGAAGAAGGAAACAACTTTCAAAAAGTGCACCCCCACTTGCATACTCTTGAAGGCAAGCATTCTGAACCCCGGCATAATATTTGTTGTGTGTCGTTCGATGCTAATATGACACCACCTTGACATGAAGTGTTCGGTATTTTATGTGGTGTTATGATCATATTCATGAGTGCATAATGATAATTCCTTGATGTTGGAATTTGATATGCTCTGATAGTAATCACCCTCGTATGCCTTTCATGCCTATCGGGAGGAATTCGGAAAAGTCTCTGTCTTGGGTAGACACGAACTTGTCTCTAATAATTCATTGAGACGATTATGTTCGGTAAGGCATGGTGAGGTATGATGAGTGGTGATTCTGTTTGTTGGTGTGAAATATATTTGTTATACTAATCCTGCAGGGAATGCCTTAATCTCCTGAGTCAACCGTAGATCAAGTCTTGTTCCAGTAACCCCCATACTTACTTCGTACTACCACTTGTCCCTGCCATAGGTAGGGTACAGTTTAGTAAGTTGTCAACCCCTTCCTAGCACACACCGTACAGAGAGGCCATGGTGGAAGATACCGGCTGCATCCGGTAGACATGCCACCTGGTGCGGGGGCATGGGTGTTTCCGGTTGGAGCCGAGGGGGTAGCTCCCCTAGTTTGCGCGCGTTATAAATTTTGTGATCCCATGCTAGTCGAGGTTGTAGCCTCCCCACTTAGATTTTCGCTTAACGGGTGGCGTGGGTGATTCCAGACACCGGTAAGTTAGGCTGGTGTGTGCGGTCAGGTGTGTTTTCAATTAAAAGACCGTAGACGGAATTAGCCCTGATGGACTAAAGGAATCTGTTACTCGTGGGTAAAGAGTACACCCTCTGCAGAGGTTATATCTAATCGAATAGCCATGTCCGTAGTTAAGGACTACAGTCTGGATGGGTCAAGTGTCGGTCTTAGTGTCGGTCTTCGGAGGAAAAATTGCTAAACCAGAACATTGATCATGACTTGGGACATATGATGATTATGATTATTATTACTATAGCCTAACCATTGGTATTATTTGAATTATTCAGTATCCCTGGGACGGTTCTACCTACTGGATATTCACTGTGATTATTCTCTTACAAGCCCTTTATGTGGTGTCGCTCAGACGCCCGACTGTGGCATGCTTGTTATTTAAATTACTTATAAGCCCTTTATGTGGTGTCGCTCAGACGCCCGACTGTGGCATGCTTATTATTTAAATTACTTATAAGCCTTTTATGTGGTGTCGCTCAGATGCCCACTGTGGCATGCTTGTTATTTAAATTACTTATAAGCCCTTTATGTGGTGTCGCTCAGACGCCCGACTGTGGCATGCTTGTTATTTAAATTACTTATAAGCCCTTTATGCGGTGTCGCTCAGACGCCCGACTGTGGCATGCTTGTTATTTAAATTACTTATAAGCCCTTTATGTGGTGTCGCTCAGACGCCCGACTGTGGCATGCTGGTTATTTAAATTACTTATAAGCCCTTTATGTGGTGGCGCACAGACGCCCGACTGTGGCATGCTTGTTATTTATTTTATTTGTAAGCCCTTTATGTGGTGTCGCTCAGACGCCCGACTGTGGCATGCTTGTTATTTAAATTACTTATAAGCCCTTTATGTGGTGTCGCACAGACGCCCGACTGTGGCATGCTTATTATTTATTTTATTTTTAAGCCCTCTATGTGGTGTCGCTCAAACGTCCGACTGAGGCATGCTTTATATTATTATCCTTTCGAGGCGTCGCTTCAGACACCCGATCGGTGCATTCTATTTCTACTCTCTGATTGCATATTCGTGTTTGACATGAATAACCTACTTGCGTGCATCATGGATTTTTATTTCGTGATTGACATTGTGATCATGGAATATTCCAGAGCATGATTATCATTTGATATATTATACCTGAGTTCATATTGTTTGCGAGTACATTTAAAGTACTCACTGGCTTGTCACTGGCTATTGTCTTGGCCAGATTTCTTGCATGGAGAGGAGCGTTGCGATGACAGCCCCGGAACCTACGCAATGGTGATAGCAGCCTCGCGAAGATAGGAGTTATACAGGTCAGCTGTTCCTGTGGGAAATGGAGTCCCATAGACGTTGATGAACCACAAACCGCTTCCGCCATCAGCCACTAGAAACCTTGTGTTATACTCATAGGCCAGAATGGTCTTGTACTACATATTTTGTATTTTGCTTGGAATTTCTGTATCAAGTTGGTGCCTCATCCGCTAACAGTAATCCTGGGGCTGGTGGGCACAAGGACCATTTTCTGGGAAATATATCCTAAAAATCCGGTTGCGACAGAACCTTTATGACAACATACATAATTCCCTTTGTCTGTCGGTATGTTACTTGCCCGAGATTCGATCGTCGGTATCTCTATACCTAGTTCAATCTCGTTACCAGCAAGTCTCTTTACTCGTGTCATAATACATCACCTCGTGATTAACTCCTTAGTCATTTGCTTGCAAGCTTATGATGTGTATTACCGAGAGGGCCCAGAGATACCGCTCCGATACTCGAAGTGACAAATCCTAATCTCGATCTATGCCAACTCAACAAACACCTTCGGAGATACCTGTAGAGAATCTTTATGATCATCCAGTTACATTGTGATGTTTGATAGCACATAAAGTATTCATCCGATATTCGGGAGTTGGATAATTTCATAGTCGAAGGAATATGTATTTGACATGAAGAAAGCAATAGCAATAAACTGAACGATCATTATGCTAAGCTAACGGATGGGTCTTGTCCATCACATCATTCTCCTAATGATGTGATCCTGTTATCAAATGACAACACATGTCTATGGTTAGGAAACCTTAACCATCTTTGATCAACGAGCTAGTCTAGTAGAGGCTTACTAGGGACACGGTATTTGTTTATGTATTCACGCATGTATTTAGGTTTCCGATCAATACAATTATAACATGAATAATAAACATTTATCATGAATAAGGAAATATGAAATAACAACTTTATTATTGCCTCTAGGGCATATTTCCTTCATTATGATCCGCATACCCCAAGGTGACAATAATTGGGATTCTTTCCGGTGATTACCGTAGTTTGAGGAGTTCATGTATTCACTATGTGTTAATGCTTTGTTCCAGTTCTGTATTGAAAGGAGGCCTTAATACCCCTTAGTTTCCTTATGGACCCCGCTGCCACGAGAGGGTAGGACAAAAGATGCCATGCAAGTTCTTACCATAAGCACGTATGACTATATAGAATACATGCCTACAGTACATTGATGAATTGGAGCTAGTTCTATGTCGCCCTAGGTTATAACTGTTACATGATGAATATTATCCAACGTTATCACCGATCCAATGCCTACGATCTTTTCACATAAGTGTTCTTGCTAAGTTACTATTACTACCCAAAATTCGCTTTGGCACATGGGAGCGTGTGCTCCTGCCAACAAAAAAAATATTTCAAAGTGTGAAAAAATTCCAAACAAAATTTGGCACATACATCTCAACATTATATGTGTTCACTTCAAGTTTCAGAGAAAACCAGCATTTTTTGTATCTTCTGCAAAAAAGACAAAAAGATGTCTGTGAAATGCACTTTTTAACACCAGATTTTGTCTTTTTCACATGCGACACATAACTTGTCGGTTTTCCGTGAAACAACTTTGTGAGTTTGTACAATATTGAGATGTACGCGCCAATTTTTTTTAAAATTTTTTGACATTTCAAAATACATATAAAACACATTTTAAAAACCAGGAGCATGCTCCCGTGTGCCAAAACGCCACTCTCGTAACTGATGATGTTGCTACTATTACAGCTACTATAAAACTACGGCTACTGTTGTTACCGTTACCATTGCTATCGTTATTACTACTATCAAATTATCATACTATTGTGCTACTGATCAATCTGCTGCAGATATTTAATCTCTAGGTGTGGTTGAATTGACAATTCAACTACTAGTACTTGCAAATATTTCTTTGACTCCCCTTGTGTCGAATCAATAAATTTGGGTTGAATACTCTACTTGTGGGTTATCACACGTGTGTGGTGGAAGGGGCATCGTCTTCTGTCGGGCAAAAGTCATAGTAGGGAGCAACTGCAATGTGTTGCAGTCAGGCCGTTTGTTAGGCCATGTTAATTATGAATCCAGTGTCTATCTGCACCCGCACACCGCACTTGCAACACATCAGCGGGGTCCTCAGCCGCTTTTGTGGTTGACAGCGGTGGTACCATCACAGTCCTGTTAGGCCGTGATTTGCAACATCCTTAGTCTAACACTTTTATCCACAATTGATTGGTAAAGACTATTTTTTACTGAAATCAAACAGGACGAAGCCAAGGTAGATGAAAAGTTCAGCAAAACACGAGGAGTTGGGGACCTCATCTCACCTGATTAATCTACAACACTGCACAAAGTTGGGAAATACTATTCATCTTGATTTTTTCGCCTTTTCCCTCTAGCCGCATTTTGGATATGCTTCGATTCCCGCTTGGACATAGGGGTTGCCACCACTTAGCCAGTGTTTGGCGATCTAGAACTGCAAATCCATGTTGGTCTCCTTATCATCCTCCTCTTGAGCCTCTAAAGATCCATGGCAGTGGCGTTGTTATTCCTGGCGCTGATGCAGTGAGGCGGGGCATGAGTTTGGCCACGGTCCTCAGAGTGGATTGGAAACCTTGACTTGAACCTCAACTTCGTCGTCTCATCCTCTCTTGGCTCTGATATGATCGATGGATGGCCCCGATTGTAAATGTACAGATGCATCATTTCCACTATCGTGATTTAATTGACTTTGGAGAAGTTGAAGTGGGTGAGAAGTTGTTGTGGAGAAGGCATGAGGTTGTGATTGGGAAGCAAAGGCGGCACTACGATGAAAAAAGAGAGGACGCAGGCGTTAAGAGAAGCTTGCAATGCGAGCCCTATGTAGAAAAAACGACGTGGAATGGCCGAGAGGATAGAAAAAAACTTGATGATGTGGCAGATTTGCTGAGATGGATGGCTAAGTGGGACTTTGAGGTGGACACTTTGCATATTGAGAGAATTAGGACCAACTTCATAAGAATGTAAGATTTCTATCGTCCTTCATCAGAGATTTTTTGCTCTTATATGAAAAAAACACGTATTTTTATCTCCAGCCATTAGCCATTCCACTCTCGCCCAGTGCTTCCACATGAGTTCTTCCCTGTGATAAATTGTTCTTTTCTTTTTAGTTCTTGATGCGTTGGTCCGACTCACCCTGGAAGCTATATCTCGCCTAAAGTGTCTCTCCCTCGCGTAGATACTAGGCCGACCCATTTCTTTTTTGTTTCAAATCGTTGACAACTCATTCTTTTGCTCGCTAAATCAGATTTTGCTCAGGTTCGCTCGTTGGTTTTCTTTGGTTTTTTTGTCTTTGTTTTTATATTATTTTCTCAATAGAGAACTAATTTTTTAATTATTATTTTTTATTTCTACTTATCTAATGTACATTGTACATTTTTCATATATATGAGACACATTTTTATACATGTTTAATATTTTGGAACTACGTGTGCAACATCTTTTCATATAGATTGTATTATCTATATACATTTTTCCTGTACATGACAAAACATTTCTATATACACATTTAATATTTGTTAAATGCTTGATTAACATTTGAAAGTACTTGATTAACATTCTTTTCAAATGCTTGATTAATATTTTTAAGTACATGATCAACTTTTTCATACACATCGATTTTTTTACATTTTTCTATACACATTTAACATTTTTAAAAGCCTGATATACATTTCTCAAATGTTTGACGTAAAGTGTTTTTTGTGAAAAGTTAATTTTTTCAAATGCTTGATAAATATTTTGGAAAAAAAAGGTAAAAAAGGAGGAAAAAACAAACAAACAATGTAAAAGAAAACATAAAACAAACGAGGCTGTGACGTTTCAAGCGCTGGGCTGGCCGATCCTGGTGCTTGGTTCAGGCGAGCCTGCCCTACGTCTTGTCCTAAGTGAGACATAGGGGGAGCTCCTATTAGGCGCTGTAGGCGCCCGTTGGTAAAGTGGCACCTACAGTCATGGACGCGACTCATTAAGAAGATCACTCCCTCCTCCCTTCGGTTCGTTCGCTCGCTGAAGAAAACACACTCGCGTCATTGGGTTTTTTTTCGGGCTGTGTTGTGCTGCTTGTTCAGGAAAAAGACCGGCCTTTGGGTTTTTTATAATTTTGAATATGTTTGTAAAAACAGTTCATATATTATTAAAAAAAGTTCATAGATTTTGAACAAAAAAAGTTCAAAAATCTGAAAAAAGTTCATCAATTTTGAAGAAATTCATCGGATTTGAAAAAAGTTCATTGGATTAAAACAAAGTTCATCAAATTGAAAAAGTTCATTGGATTTGAAAAAAAAGTTCATCAAATCGTTAAAAGTTCATTGGGTTTAAAAAAAAGTTCATCAAATTGAAAAAAGTTCATCAGATTTTATAAAAAGAGTTCATCGAATCAAAAAAGTTGATTGGATTTGAAAAAAAAATCTTCAAATTGAAAAATGTTCATCGGATTTTAGAAAAAGTTCATCGATTTAAAGAAAAAGCCAACCAATTTGAGTAAAAAAGAAAACGGGAAAAAATAAAAGAAACTGGAAAAAACAGAGAAAACATAGAGGGCATTTCCTGTATGTATAATAAGATGGAAAAAAGGTTTGTATTCATGAGACGGGGCGGTGTTGTTGTGGTTCATGGAGTTAGCTATCAACGAAGAGATCGCTGGTTTGATTCCTGGCTGGGCACATTTTCCCTTGGTCTCCTTTTTTGAGCCGCTGCGGGCGTCGGTTTGCGGAAACAACTATAACCGGTGCCTGCAGCGCTAAATAGGAAATGCCAGGTGTAGGAGGAAAATTCCTATTTGGCGCTGCGGGTGCTTGTTACTATGTATTTTACCCTGCAGCGCCCCGCACGTGGCCGGCCCATGTAGTGTTTTTTCCATGTGTATTAATCCAAAAAACGAGTGCACTGACTATGAGTCGGACACACGGCCTACCTCTCGAGGGCAGACTGAAAACGAGTGCACTGACTATGAGTCGGACACGCGGCCTACCTCTCCAGGGCAGACTGGTGTAACCACCCCAGCCAGACAGCAGGATCTGGAAACGTGACACCGTTTCCCTTTTATATTCTTTACTTTTCCCTTTGTGTTTCTTTTGTTTTTCTTTTTTCCTTTTTGGTTTTCTGTTTTTTCCTTTTCCTAGTTCTATTAATTTCTTTTTCATATACGTGACTTTTTCATAAAACTGATGATTTTTTTAATTCGATGAACTTTTCTTCAAATTCCATGAAGTTTTCTTTTTCAAATACCTGAACTATTATTTAATTTTGATGAGCTTTTTCCATAATCAATGAACTTTTTATAAAATTTGTGAACGTTTTTCAGAATTGATGAATTTTTCTAAATGGATGAATTTTTCTTTCGAATTTGTGAACTTTTTTAAAATTCTTATACTTTTTCAAAATCAATGAACTTTTTCCAGAATTGATGAGCTTTTATTCAAATTTGTGAACTTATTTTGAAAATTGATGAACGTTTTTCAAAATTGATGAACTTATTTTCTAAATTGATGAATGTGTTTTAAATTTGTGAATATTTTTAAAAATAGATGAACTTTTTCTAATTCGAGAAATTCTCTGAATTCGTTAACCTTTTTTATGACATGAACTTTCTTTAAATTTGTGCATTTTTTCCTTAAATCTGTGAACTTTTAAATTGTGTTCATATTTTTTTTCCAAAATCTATCTATGAGCAATAAACAGTGCTGCTACAGTTATTCTTAAACATTTGGCACCAGAATCTTTAACTGACGACGAGTTGTTGTAGTGGTTAGGCAACATGCACTGAACGTAAACACGGCGAGGTCGATACCAAGCGGAAGCAACATTTCAGGTAGGAGTAGGTTTTTTCCGCTATATATACATTTCGGCTGCGCTGCGTCGTGGGCCAGCCCACCAGGTGCGGCTAGTAAGTGCCAGTTCCTGTACTGGTGTATAAAGCGCCGTACAGGAGCGCCCTCGCCTCATGCGAGTTCGAGCACACACGCGCCGGTTTAGGTAGGTTCCAGTTAGGTTCATCTTTTGTTCTGTTTTATTCTTCGTCTGTTTTTTTTTTAGAAAATGATATAAAGACATATATGTCGTAACATGAAAACAATTTTTTTAAATTATAATTTTAAAAAAATGTTTACACAATGTAAAACAATTGTTAGCTTAATTCAGAAAACAAATGTTGATAACATATTAAAAAGGATGTGACATCATGAAAAATGTCAATCATATATTTGAATAATTGTTAAACGTAAATAAATATTTCAAATGGACATGAAAAATGTTTATAGCATACAAAAAATACTTGCTACATTTTAAAATGTTCACGCATTTAAAAAGGGTATGTGGCATTATGAAATGAATTTAATCATGTATTTGAAAAGTATTAAACATATATCAAACATTTTTTGGATGTATATGAAATATGTACAAGTAATATGAAAAAACTATACATCAAACATGTATTTGAAAGAGATGTTTATCATTATATTTTAATAATTATAATAATGCATTCAGAATTGTTAAACATGTATAAAAACTGTTCTTGATGAATAAAAGAATGTGGACATCAAAAATAATATTTTGGAAAATAAAATTAAGTATTTCTTTACATGCATAATAATAATGTTTCACATATTAATGAAATATGTTCATAGAAAACGGAGGAAAAATTATACAAAAAATACATAGAAAACAAAAAAGTTGATCTAAAAGGTACTGAAACTAAATAAAAAAGTAAAACGAAAGAAAGGAAAATCCAAAGAAAACCGAAAAATGGTGAAAACGAATGAGAAATGAAGAAAACCGAGAAAACAAAAAAAGAAACAAAGGAAAATAAAAAGAAAAGTGAAAACCAATGAAAACCGAGTAGAAAAGAAAGAAAATAAAAAGGCAGTGAAAATAAAAAAATACTAGTGAAAACAAAGAAAACATAAATATAACAAAGATAAAAACATAGAAAACCGCCAAAAAAGGAGAAACGAAAATCGGAGCAGAGCAAACCGACAACGAGCGAATCTTATGCTGATGGGCCGGCTCACTTTTGTTGCGCATGACACGAGAGTTCCTTCCATCACGTCGGGGGGGTGGGCAGCTGTCTCTGTGCTAACACGTCCACGGATATTTAGTGTCAGTAATGATGTGAAATACGCTGAAAATGCCCATTAACTACACGCAACTTTGGAATTCATGAAAAAGGTTTGGGAAAGCATGGAACAGACCTTCGCAGAAAATAATCGGGGTAGCCAGCCAAACAGTGAGTTTAATAAACGATGGTTCAGATTGGGGTGGACGCTAGAGCAGAGACAATGGGCAACTCGAATGCTCAACCAACTCTATAAATGCCAAGATGCACGGCCGATCCGAAATCTAATTCCTTTGATCGCCCCGCCTTTATTGCCGCACCCGATCGCTGCCACTGTAGTTTCAGCTACCTCCATATCGAGTGCGGAACGCCACGACAGAAACTGCTGCAGCGACGGCTGCGTGCGCAACTGCGATGGTGGGTGCCGTAGAGGTACTGTGGTCTGGACCCGCGCCATCGCTGACACGGCTCTGGCTGCCACTGCGGCTGCGGAGGCAAACATGGTACAGGTAGCCACAAGTTCATGGGGAAATGAGAATAGTGCGCTATACACGTGGAGCGGTAGCAAGTCGGGCCGGCCTCGACCTGCCCCAAGAGGCCAAGACACATACTCTTCGTCCGGAAATACTTATCCAAGAAATGAATGTATCTAGATGTATATTAGTTCTAAATACATCCATTTGTATGACAAGTATTTTCGGACGAAGGGAATATATACGTATTCTGAAAAGGATCGATCTACATCGGATGAGTGCTGAAGACATACATTTTCATGCCAAAACTACCGTTTTGAATCCGCCAAGGAACTCTAGTGGAGCTTCTTTATTTTCCATGTTCAACAGATGGGTTGATTTCGATATGGTGGTGCTTTTTGCGTACTTAGTCTCGAGCTTCGGGTTGAAAATCATAGGTATGAATTGACTAGGTTAGGCCTCATTCGGTTTGGAGGATTTTCGTAGGAAAAACATAGGAATAAGGATTCCAGAGGAAAATTTCCTATGTATGCATTCGGTTTGTAGGAAATGCGTGCAAGAATTTCGTAGGAATACTACTCATTTCCCGTGTTTTTGAAGGAAACTACACATCCACTCAAAGCTCATTTTACGCGTAGGAACGAGGCAAGTCAATTCCTTAGGATGACAAGTGCCATCCTATCATATTCCTATACTACTCCTAATTCCTACGTTTTGATTTCCTCCAAACCGAATGAGCCCTTATAGTTGACAATGGTGATGTATTTGCGTCGTTACCTTGTAGAAGGCATTGCTCGGATAAGTTCGAACTTGTTCTTTCAGGTGAAAATCTAGAATCTAGCCTCTGGTGGTTGGATCCAGTGACGACAACACTTAGCGTCGTTTCCATTCTGAAGGTGTTGTTCTTGTGGTGTTAAGAGATGATTGGTGAGGATATGGTCGTTGTTGTAGTTTGCCGACCGTTGTGATGATCTCTCGGGTTTTTCTTTTTCGTCGCTTTAGCATAACTTTGATCTTGTATGAATTTGATACTTGCCAACGCGTTTTTATGTGTCCGTGCGTTGGTGTTAACTTTATACATCATAGTTGGTGTGTGATTATTGTCTTTGTATTCACTTGATGCTTCATTTTGAGTCAATAAAATCCATCCTTTGTTAAAAAACAGATGTGTTGATTTCTATTACCCAGTCTCGAGATCTGGGGTACCAAGTGTTGTTGTTGTAATCTTAACCAAGATTAACAAATTGCCATTGGATATTTTTGGATAGAATGATGTTTTATACATGAAAAATAATAAATTCAATGTCTATTCTTTAGTTTCCAAAACACACCTTGAAGCATTTCTAATATGTTTAGAAACCGGTATGTTTGGAAACTACTCCCTCCGTTCCGAATTACTAGATACATCCATTTCTGCGACGAGTAATTCAGAACGGATGGAGTAGCTATTGGATTTAAGTAGATGACTAAGCCACAAAGCTCTAGTGATAGTGTGCATTGCATGTTGCCCTCTGGGCCTTGTTCGCAAGGATATGGTGTTTAATAAAGGTAAAGGGTCAAGTTTTAAGACAATTTATTTGGATACACACTAGGTGTCATCTGTTGGGGAACGTAGCAGAAATTCAAAATTTTCTACGCATCATCAAGATCAATCTATGGAGTAATCTAGCAACGAGGGGAAAGAGAGTGCATCTACATACCCTTGTAGATCGCTACGCGGAAGCGTTCAAGTGAACGGGGTTGATGGAGTCGTACTCGTCGTGATTCAAATCACCGATGATCCTAGTGCCGAACGGACGGCACCTCCGTGTTCAACACACGTACAGCCCGGTGACGTCTCCTACTCCTTGATCCAGCAAGGGAAGAAGGAGAGGTTGGGGAAGACTCCGTCCAACAGCAGCACGACGGCATGGTGGTGGTGGAGGAGCGTGGTACTCCAGCAGGGCTTCGCCAAGCACTATGAGAGACGAGGAGGGAGAGGGGTAGGGCTGCGCCAAGAAGGAGAGGAACTCGTGTGTATTGGGCAGCCTAAACCTCAAGTATATATAGGGGAAGGGGAGGGGCTGCGCCCCCACCTAGGGTTCCCTCCCTAGGGGTGGCGGCAGCCCCCAGATCCCATCTGGGTGGCGGCTAGGTGGAGGGGAGAGGGAGGCGCACCAGGCATGTGCCCTAAGGCCCATCTGCCTTTAGGGTTTGCCCCCCCCCTCCTCCCCTTAGGCGCCTTGGGCCCTTTTGGGGGGCGCACCAGCCCACCTGGGGCTGGTCCCCTCCCACACTTGGCCCATGCAGCCCTCCGGGGCTTGTGGCCCCACTTGGTGGACCCCCGGGACCCTCCCGGTGGTCCCGGTACGTTACCGATAAAACCCGAAACTTTTCCGGTGACCAAAACAGGACTTCCCATATATAAATCTTTACCTACGGACCATTCCGGAACTCCTCGTGACGTCCGGGATCTCATCCGAGACTCCAAACAACATTCAGTAACCACGTATATCTATTCCCTATAACCCTAGCGTCATCGAACCTTAAGTGTGTAGACCCTACGGGTTCGGGAGTCATGCAGACATGGCCGAGATAACTCTCCGGCCAATAACCAACAGCGGGATCTAGATACCCATGTTGGCTCCCACATGTTCCACGATGATCTCATCGGATGAACCACGATGTCGAGGATTCAATCAATCCCGTATACAATTCCCTTTGTCTAGTGGTACGATACTTGCCCGAGATTCGATCGTCGGTATCCCGATACCTTCAATCTCGTTACCGGCAAGTCTCTTTACTCGTTCCGTAACACATCATCCCGTGATCAACTCCTTGGTCACATTGTGCACATTATGATGATGTCGTACCGAGTGGGCCCAGAGATATCTCTCCGTTTACACGGAGTGACAAATCCCAGTCTCGATTCGTGCCAACCCAACAGACACTTTCGGAGATACCTGTAGTGTACCTTTATAGCCACCCAGTTACTTTGTGACGTTTGGCACACCCAAAGTATTCCTACGGTATCCGGGAGTTGCACAATCTCATGGTCTAAGGAAATGATACTTGACATTAGAAAAGCTTTAGCATACGAACTACACGATCTTTGTGCTAGGCTTAGGATTGGGTCTTGTCCATCACATCATTCTCCTAATGATGTGATCCCATTATCAACGACATCCAATGTCCATGGTCAGGAAACCGTAACCATCTATTGATCAACGAGCTAGTCAACTAGAGGCTTACTAGGGACATGGTGTTGTCTATGTATCCACACATGTATCTAAGTTTCCTATCAATACAATTCTAGCATGGATAATAAACAATTATCATGAACAAGGAAATATAATAATAACTAATTTATTATTGCCTCTAGGGCATATTTCCAACAGTCTCCCACTTGCACTAGAGTCAATAATCCAGTTCACATCGCTATGTGATTAACACTCAAGGTCACATCCCCATGTGACTAACACCCAAAGAGTTTACTAGAGTCAATAATCTAGTTCACATTACCATGTGATTAACACTCGATGAGTTCTGGGTTTGATCATGTTATGCTTGTGAGAGATGTTATAGTCAACGGGTCTGAATCTTTCAGATCCGTGTGTGCTTTACAAATCTCTATGTCATCTCCCAGATGCAGCTACCACGTTCTATTTGGAGCTATTCCAAATAACTGTTCTACTATACGAATCCAGTTTACTACTCAGAATAATCTGGATTAGTGTCAAAGTTTGCATCGGTGTAACCCTTTACGACGAACTCTTTTACCACCTCCATAATCGAGAAAATTCCTTAGTCCACTAGTTACTAAGGATAACTTTGACCGCTGTCCTGTGATCCATTCTTGGATCACTCTTGTACCCCTTGACTGACTCATGGCAAGGCACACTTCAGGTGTGGTACACAGCATAGCATACTATAGAGCCTACGTCTAAAGCATAGGGACGACCTTCGTCCTTTCTCTCTATCCTGCCGCGGTCAGGTTTCGAGTCTTACTCAATGTTCACACCTTATAACACAGCCAAGAACTTCTTCTTTGCTGATCCATTTTGAACTCCTTCAAAATCTTGTCACGGTATGTATTCATTTGAAAGTACTATTAAGCATTTTGATCTATCCTTATAGATCTTAATGCTCAATACTCAAGTAGCCTAATCCAGGTTTTCCATTGAAAAACACTTTTCAAATAACTCTGCATGCTTTCCAGAAATTCTACATCATTTCCGATCAACAATATGTTAACAACATATACTCATCGGAAATTCTATAGTGCTCCCACTCACTTCTTTGGAAATACAAGTTTCTCATAAACTTTGTATAAACCCAAAATCTTTGATCATCATCAAAGCATATATTCCAACTCCGAAATGCTTACTCCAGTCCTTAGAAGGATTGCTAGAGCTTTGCATACTTGTTAGCATCTTTCAGGATTGTTAAAACCTTCTGATTGTATCACATACAACCTTTCCTCAAGAAAATCGTGAGGAAACAATGGTTTTTGACATCCTATCTGCAAGTTTTCATAAATAATGCAGTGACTGCTAATATAATTCCAACAGACTCTTAGCATCGCTACGAGTGAGAAAGTCTCACCGTAGTCAACTCCTTGAACTTGTCGGAAAACATCTTAACGACAAGTCGAGCTTTCTTAATGGTGATACATACCATCATTGTCCGTCTTCCTTTTAAAGATCCTTATGTACATAACAGCCTTATGACCATCAAGTAGTTCTTCCAAAGTCTACACTTTGTTTTCATATATGGATCCTCTCTCAGATTATATGGCCTCGAGCCATTTTGGAATCCAGGCGCACCATCGCTTCTCCATAGCTCGTAGGTTCATTGTTGTCTAGCAACATGACTTCCAAGACAGGATTACGTACCACTCTGAAGTAGTATGCATCCTTGTCATCCTACGAGGTTTGGGAGTGACTTGATCTGAAGTCTCATGATCAATATCATAAGCTTCCACTTCAATTGGTGTAGGTGCCACAGGAACAACTCTTTGTGCCCTGCTATACACTAGTTGAAGTGATGGTTCAATAACCTCATCAAGTCTCCACCATCCTCCCACTCAATTCTTTCGAGAGAAACTTTTCCTCGAGAAAGGACCTGATTCTAGAAACAATCCCTATTGCTTTCGGATCTGAATTAGGAGGTATACCCAACTGTTTTGGGTGTCCTATGAAGATGCATTTATCCACTTTGGGTTCGAGCTTATCAGCCTGAAACTTTTCACATAAGCGTCGCAGCCCCAAACTTTTAAGAAACAACAGCTTAGGTTTCTCTAAACCATAGTTCATACGGTGTCGTCTCATCGGAATTACGTGGTGCCCTATTAAAGTGAGTGCGGTTGTCTCTAATGCCTAACCCATGAACGATAGTGGTAATTCGATAAGAGACATCATGGTACGCACCATATCCAATAGGGTGTAACTATGATGTTCGGACACATCATCACACTATGGTGTTCCAGGCGGTATTAGTTGTGAAACAATTTCCACAATGTCTTAATTCTGTGCCAAACTCGTAATTCAGATATGAATCTCTATGATCATATCATAGACATTTTATCCTCTTGTCACGACGATCTTCAACTTCACTCTGAAATTACTTGAACCTTTCAATAATTACAGACTCATGATTCATCAAGTAAATATACTTTAGTATCTACTCAAATCATCTGTGAAGTAAGAACATAACGATATTCACTACATGCCTCAGCACTCATTGGACTACACACATCAAAATGTATTACTTCCAACGAGTTGCTTTCTTGTTCCATCTTACTGAAAACGAGGCTTTTCAGTCATCTTGCCCATGTGGTATGATTTGCATGTCTCAAGTGATTCAAAATCAAGTGAGTCCAAACGATCCATCTGTATAGAGTTTCTTCATGCATATCTACCAACAAACATGGTTCGCATGTCTCAATCCTTTCAAAAATGAGTGAGTCCAAAGATCCATCAACATGGAGCTTCTTCATGCGTTTTGTACCAATATGACTCAAATTGCAGTGCCATGTTTGTGTGGTACTATCATTACTATCCTATACCTTTGGCATGAAAATGTGTAACTACGATCGGGATGGTATTATTCAAATAAACAGAGTAACCATTATTCTCCTTAAATGAATAACCGTATCGCGATAGACATAATCCAATCATGTCTATGCTCAACGCAAACACCAAATAACAATTATTTAGGTTTTAATACCAATCTCGATGGTAGAGGGAGCGTACGATATTTGATCAACCTTGGAAATACTTCCAACACATATCGTCATCTCACCTTTTAGCTAGTCTCCGTTTATTCCGAAGCCTTTTGTTTCGAGTTACTAACACTTAGCAACCGAACCGGTATCTAATACCCTGGTGCTACTAGGAGTACTAGTAAAGTACACATTATAATGCATATCCAATATACTTCTGTCGACCTTGCCAGCCTTCTCATCTACCAAGTATCTAGGGTGGTTCTGCTTCAGTGACTGTTCCCCTTATTACATAAGCACTTAGTCTCGGGCTTGGGTTCAACTTTGGGTTTCTTCACTAGAACAGCAACTGATTTGTTGTTCCATGAAGTATCCCTTTCTTGCCCTTGCCCTTCTTGAAACTATTGGTCTAACCATCAACGATTGATGCTCCCTTTTGATTTCTACTTTCCGCGGTGTCGCAAATAGCTCAAGGATCATATCTATCCCTGATATGTTATAGTTCATCATGAAGCTCTAGTAGCTTGGTGGCAGTGACTTTGGAGAACCATCACTATTTCATCTAGAAGATCAACTCCCACTCGATTCAAGCGATTGTTGTACTCAGACAATCTGAGCACAAGCTCAAGATTGAGCTTTTCTCCCTTATTATGCAGGCTAAGAAAATCGTCGGAGGTCTTATACCTCTTGACGTGGGCACGAGCCTGAAATCCCAATTTCAGTCCTTGGAACATCTCATATGTTCTGCGATGTTTCAAAAACGTCTTTGGTGCCTCAATTCTAAACCATTTAGCATTACGCACTGAACTATCATGTAGTCATCAAAACGTGTATGTCAGATGTTCGCAACATCCACAGACGACGTTCGAGGTTCAGCACACTGAGCGGTGCATTAAAGACATAAGCCTTCTACTGTCTGCATAAATGCTACTATCAACTTTCAACTAATTTTTCTCTAGGAACATATCTAAACAGTAGAACTAAAACGCGAGCTATGACATAATTTGCAAAAACCTTTTGACTATGTTCAGGATAATTCAGTTCATCTTATGAACTCCCACTCAGATAGACATCCCTCTAGTCATCTAAGTGATTACATGATCCGAGTCAACTAGGCCGTGTCCGATCATCACGTGAGACGGACTAGTCATCATCGGTGAACATCTTCATGTTGATCGTATCTACCATACGACTCATGCTCGACCTTTTGGTCTCTTGTGTTCCGAGGCCATGTCTGTACATGCTAGGCTCGTCAAGTCAACCCAAGTGTTTCGCGTGTGTAAATCTGTCTTACACCCATTGTATGTGAACGTTAGAATCTATCACACCCGATCATCACGTGGTGCTTCGAAACAACGAACTGTCGCAACGGTGCACAGTTAGGGGGAACACTTTCTTGAAATTATTATGAGGGATCATCTTATTTACTACCATCGTTCTAAGTAAACAAGATGCAAAAACATGATAAACATCACATGCAATCAAATAATAGTGACATGATATGGCCAATATCATATAGCTCCTTTGATCTCCATCTTGGGGCTCCATGATCATCTTGTCACCGGCATGACACCATGATCTCCATCATCATGATCTCCATCATCGTGTCTCCATGAAGTTGCTCGCCAACTATTACTTCTACTACTAAGGCTACCGGTTAGCAATAAAGTAAAGTAATTACATGGCGTTGTTCAATGACACGCAGGTCATACAATAAATAAAGACAACTCCTATGGCTCCTGCCGGTTGTCATACTCATCGACATGCAAGTCGTGATTCCTATTACAAGAACATGATCAATCTCATACATCACATATCATTCATCACATTCTTCTTGGCCATATCACATCACATAGCATACCCTGCAAAAACAAGTTAGACGTCCTCTAATTGTTGTTTGCATGTTTTACATGGCTGCTATGGGTTTTTAGCAAGAACGTTTCTTACCTACGCAAAAACCACAACGTGATATGCCAATTGCTATTTACCCTTCATAAGGACCCTTTTCATCGAATCTGATCCGACTAAAGTGGGAGAGACAGACACCCGCTAGCCACCTTATGCAACTAGTGCATGTCAGTCGGTGGAACCAGTCTCACGTAAGAGTACCTGTAAGGTCGGTCCGGGCCGCTTCATCCCACGATGCCGCTGAATCAAGATTGGAATAGTAACGGTAAGCATATTGAACAAAATCAACGCCCACAACTACTTTGTGTTCTACTCGTGCATAGAAACTACGCATAGACCTAGCTCTGATACCACTGTTGGGGAACGTAGCAGAAATTCAAAATTTTCTACGCATCACCAAGATCAATCTATGGAGTAATCTAGCAATGAGGGGAAGGAGAGTGCATCTACATACCCTTGTAGATCGCTACGCGGAAGCGTTCAAGTGAACGGGGTTGATGGAGTCGTACTCGTCGTGATTCAAATCACCGATGATCCTAGTGCCGAATGGACGGCACCTCCGTGTTCAACACACGTACAGCCCGGTGACGTCTCCTACGCCTTGATCCAGCAAGGGGAGAAGCAGAGGTTGGGGAAGACTCCATCCAGCAGCAGCATGACGGCGTGGTGGTGGTGGAGGAGCGTGGTACTCCAGCAGGGCTTCGCCAAGCACTACGAGAGACGAGGAGGGAGAGGGGTAGGGCTGCGCCAAGAAGGAGAGGAACTCGTGTGTATTGGGCAGCCTAAACCTCAAGTATATATAGGGGAAGGGGAGGGGCTGCGCCCCCACCTAGGGTTCCCTCCCTAGGGGTGGCGGCAGCCCCCAGATCCCATCTGGGTGGCGGCCAGGTGGAGGAGAGAGGGAGGCGCACCAGGCATGGGCCCTAAGGCACATCTGCCTTTAGGGTTTGCCCCCCTCCTCCCCTTAGGCGCCTTGGGCCCTTGTGGGGGGGAGCACCAGCCCACCTGGGGCTGGTCCCCTCCCACACTTGGCCCATGCAGCCCTCCGGGGCTTGTGGCCCCACTTGGTGGACCCCCGGGACCCTCCCGGTGGTCCCGGTATGTTACCGATAAAACCCGAAACTTTTCCGGTGACCAAAACAGGACTTCCCATATATAAATCTTTACCTCCGGACCATTCCGGAACTCCTCGTGACGTCCGGGATCTCATCCGGGACTCCGAACAACATTCAGTAACCACGTATATCTATTCCCTATAACCCTAGCGTCATCAAACCTTAAGTGTGTAGACCCTATGGGTTCGGGAGTCATGCAGACATGGCCGAGATAACTCTCCAGCCAATAACCAACAGCGGGATCTGGATACCCATGTTGGCTCCCACATGTTCCACAATGATCTCATCGGATGAACCACGATGTCGAGGATTCAATCAATCCCGTATACAATTCCCTTTGTCTAGTGGTACGATACTTGCCCGAGATTCGATCGTCGGTATCCCGATACCTTGTTCAATCTCGTTACCGGCAAGTCTCTTTACTCGTTCCGTAACACATCATCCCGTGATCAACTCCTTGGTCACATTGTGCACATTATGATGATGTCGTACCGAGTGGGCCCAGAGATACCTCTCCGTTTACACGGAGTGACAAATCCCAGTCTCGATTCGTGCCAACCCAACAGACACTTTCGGAGATACCTGTAGTGTACCTTTATAGCCACCCAGTTATGTTGTGACGTTTGGCACACTCAAAGTATTCCTACGGTATCCGGGAGTTGCACAATCTCATGGTCTAAGGAAATGATACTTGACATTAGAAAAGCTTTAGCATACGAACTACACGATCTTTGTGCTAGGCTTAGGATTGGGTCTTGTCCATCACATCATTCTCCTAATGATGTGATCCCGTTATCAACGACATCCAATGTCCATGGTCAGGAAACCGTAACCATCTATTGATCAACGAGCTAGTCAACTAGAGGCTTACTAGGGACATGGTGTTGTCTATGTATCCACACATGTATCTGAGTTTCCTATCAATACAATTCTAGCATGGATAATAAACGATTATCATGAACAAGGAAATATAATAATAACTAATTTATTATTGCCTCTAGGGCATATTTCCAACATCATCAACGATGAGTGAAACTATCTAAGGCTTGATCCAGTCAATACCGTGTGAATGCCCCCCCTCCGGCCCAAGTAGTCCATCGCATCCAAGATGACACATCGCCGACTATGGAGGAAACTTTCCATACGAGGAGATCACATAGAATACGAAGGAAATGCTCCAACATATTGGGAACCAACATGAATTTGACCCCTACCCCTATGCGCTTGATGCTCCAATGTGGATTTCTTCACACTAGTGCTATATAAAGGGCTAGAGGGACATAGAAAGTGGGAGCCATGCCTTTCGGAGAGCCTATAGCATTTATACAATGTAGAGACCTCAACACTTTCTATCGAGACCAAGTTCCATCTGGTCGAGTTTTCTTAACTCGTCGAGTACCCCCTGATATTGTAACCCTTTGTACTCACCACATATATAGGGAAGTTGAGTGAGCAAGGTAAGAAGTGCGGCTTTTACCCATGGCAGGGGCCTGAACCTGGGTAAACCGCATGACCCAGGGCCACAGGTAACCTGACATGGTATTCACACTAGTACAAATCCACAGTCGTTCCAGTATGATCCGATGAAAAGCCCTTGACGGTTGAAGCCAACCGGGGAGGGGGGATATCAGATCGATTATATGTCTTCATTATCATCTTCCTCATTGGAGGAGGAATCATCGAGAACAAACGAGAGAATAGCCCGAGGGCCTACCTAGCAAATATATACCAGATGCCTTTTCCGTTTGATAGAAACTCCAACTCTAGGGTATGGATATCGTGGTTTAAGTTTCGTACACAAGCTCGACAAACAAAGAAGAAGGTCAAGAGAGTCCGGGAAGGAAGGACAACCCTATCCACGATAGTTCCTGAGAAAAATTTGGATTCCCATTTTTTAAATCTATTAAAAGTTTGGATGGCTAAAAGTTAAAATGGGATATCTGATGCTACAAGGACGTCCATAGGATGATGCATAAAAGTATTACCCAAGAAAGAAACCATGCATCAGAAATCCAAGGAAAGAAGCATGCCCTAGAAGAGGAAGTAGAGGAAGAGGCGAAGGTACTACATTGATTGGTCATTGACACGTCTCCAACACATCTACTTTTCCTAACGCTTTCCCTCTTGTTTTGGACTCTAATTTGCATGATTTGAATGAAACTAGCCCCGGACTGATGTTGTTTTCAGCAGAACTACCATGGTATTGTTTTTGTGCAGAAATAAAAATTCTCGGAATGGAATGAAACTTCACGAGGAATTTTTATATAATACATGAGAATTTCTGGAGCCAAGACCTACCGAGGAGGGGGCCCTGGGTGGGCACAACCCACCAGGGCACGCCCCCCTCTCCTGGCGCGCCCAGGTGGGTTGTACCCACCTGGTGGCCCCGCAGACCTCAACCCTCACACTATAAGTTCCTATTTTCGGAGAAAAAATTAGGGAGAAAGAATTATCGCGATCCATGAGACGGAGTCGCCGCCAAGCCCTGTTCTTCCTCGGGAGGGCAGATCTGGAGTTCGTTTGGGGCTCTGAAGCGGGGGGTGTTCATTCTTCGTCATCACCAACCCATCTCCATTGCCAATTCCATGATGCTCCCCACTTGGAGTGAGTAATTCCTTCGTAGGCTCGCTAGTCGGTGAGGAGTTGGATGAGATTCATCATGTAATCGAGTTAGTTTTGTTAGGGCTTGATCCCTAGTATCGACTATGTTCTTAGATTGATGTTGCAATGACTTTGGCATGCTTAATGCTTGTCACTTTGGGATCGGGTGCCATGATTTCAGATCTGAAGCATTTATTTTATCACCATTATATTCATGTTCTAGATCCGATCTTGCAAGTTATAGCCACCTACTACGTGTTATGATCCGGCAACCCCGGAGTGACAATACCCGGGCCCACTCCCGGTGATGACCATAGTTTGAGGGTTCATATATTCACTATGTGTTAATGCTTTGTTCCGGTTCTCTATTAAAAGGAGGCCTTAATATCCCTTGGTTTACAATATGGACCCCGCTGCCATGGGAGGGGAGGCCAAAAGATGTCATGCAAGTTCTTTTAATAAAGCACGTATGACTATTTACAGAATACATGCCTACATTATATCGATGGACTGGAGCTAGTGCCATATCGCCCTAGGTTATAACTGTCACATGATGAATATCATCCAACAAGTCACCAATCCAATGCCTATGAATTTATCCTATATTGTTTCTGCTAAGTTACTACTGCTATCATCACTATTACACTTGCTACAAAATTACTGCTATCACTGTTACTGTTACCATTGCTACTGTCACTACTATCAAAACTATCAAACTACTTTGCTACTGATCACTTTGCTGCAGATAATCAATCTCCAGGTGTGGTTGAATTGACAACTCAGCTGCTAATACCTTCAAATATTCTTTGGCTCCCCTTGTGTCGAATCTACAAATTTGGGTTAAATACTTTACCCTCAAAAACTGTTGCGATCCCGTATGCTTGTGGGTTATCAAGGCCTTTTTTTGACGCCGTTGTCGGGGAGCATAGATATATTTGTTGAGTCACTTGGGATTATTATCATATTATCACTATGAAGAATCTGAAGGATCCTAAGACTAAGATATTTCCCTCAAGGACGAGGGGAGGTAAGGAACTGCCATCTAGTTATGCTTTAGATTCACCTTTTGTTATGAGTAAACTTGCAACACCACCACTAATATGTCACAAGTTATTGATGATGCTACTTCTACTATGAATGATGCTTATGATGATGCTAGTACCTTGCTTAATGATGATGTGCCACTTGGTGATTTTCTTGATAAACAAATTGCTAGAGTAATACAACATGATGTTGTTGAATCTGATGATGATCTTGAAACTGAATCTCCTGAAACACCTGCTAGAACTAGCCATCCTAGATATGAATTGCCTAAGGTACAGGAAGGTTATGTTATGAGTGAAGAAACAACTAGAGATATTATTGCTTGCAATGATAGAGATGATCTAGAGAAATTATTACACAAGTATAAAGAAATATCTCTGAATGCTTGAATGAAATGTGATCCTAAGTTCGCTACTTCACCTATCTTTATTGGTGATAAGGATTATGAATTCTCTGTCGACCCAGAGTTAATTACTTTGTTTGAATCTAATCCTTTCCATGGTTATGAAACTGAAACTGTTGTGGCACATCTTACTAAGTTGAATGACATAGCCACCCTTTTTACTCATGATGAGAAAACTCTCTATTACTTTATTCTCAAATTATTTTCTTTCTCATTAAAGGGTGATGCTAAAGCTTGGTACAATACTCTTGCTCCTGGTTATGTGTGTAGTCCCCAGGATATGATTTATTACTTCTCTGAAAAATATTTTCCTGCTCATAAGAAACAAGCTGCCTTATAGGAAATATTTAACTTTACTCAAACTAAAGAAGAGAATCTCCCACAAGCTTGGGGGAGGCTTTGCCAGTTACTTAATGCTTTACCTAATCATCCTCTTAAGAAAAATGAAATACTTGATATCTTCTATAATGGACTAACCGATACTTTTAGGGACTTCCTAGATAGTTGTGCTGGTTGTGTTTTCAGGGAACGAACTATTGCTCAAGCTGGGGAATTATTGAATAACATATTGAAAAATTATGATGTTTGGACTATTCCCGAACCACCGCCTAAACCCACTCCGAAGAAGAGGGTTATATTATATCTCAGTCCGGAAGATATGCAAGAGGCAAAGAAATCTATGAAGGAAAAAGGTATTAAAGCTGAGGATGCTAAAAATTTACCTCCTATTGAAGAAATACATGGGCTTAATACACCACCATTGCCTAAGGTGGTAGAGGTGAATTCTCTTATGAAATTCAATGATAATGACAATCCTCACAATATGCATCCTAGTCAATGCCTTTATGAGTTTGAAAACTATATTAGAAAACAAGATCACTTCAATGCAAATGTTATGAAACAATTGAAATACAATTTTGATATGATTGCTCGCTTGAGTGACTTGTTATTTAGAATATCCAATGATGTTAGAGGTGTTGGAAAACATGCTTCTATGGTTCAAACTCAATGTTGAGATAGAACCACCTGTTGATCTTGATAACCAACAACCTAAAAATAAAAGATATGAAAAAAGAGACTTTGTTGCTAGAAAACACGGTAAAGAAAGAGAACCGTGGGTTCAAAAACCTATGCCTTTTCCATCCAAGTCAACTAAAAAGAATGATGATGAAGAATTTGAACGCTTTGCTCAAATGCTGAGGCCAGTCTTTTTGCGTACTCGCTTGACTGATATCTTGAAAATGCCTCCTTATGCAAAGTATATGAAAGACATCATCACAAATAAGAGAAAAATACCGGAAGCTGAAATATCCACTATGCTTGCTAATTACACTTTTAAAGATGGAGCACCTAAAAAACTTGGAGATCCGGGAATACCAACTATACCTTGCTCTGTGATTTAGGAGCTGGTATTAGTGTTATGCCTTTCTCTTTATATAAAAGACTTGATTTGAATAAACTCACACCCACTGAAATATCTCTGCAAATGGCTGACAAATCAACTACCATACCTATCGGCATCTGTGAGGATGTGCCCGTTGTTGTTGCTAATGTTACTATTTTGACTGACTTTGTTATACTGGAGATGCCCGAGGACGACAACATGTCGATTATCCTTGGTAGACCCTTCTTGAACACTGCAGGGGTTGTTATTGATTGCAATAAAAGCAAGATCACTTTTCATATTAATGGCAATGAGCATACGGTGCACTTTCTGAAGAAACAATTCCAAGTGAATGATATTAATGTTATTGAAAAATCTCTGACAATCACTATTGGAAGTTTTCAAATACCTCTACCTACTGTCAAAAAGAAATATGAAATACTTATTGTTGGGGAAATGCATATCCCCATTGAGGTAATTTAGTGATTTACGAAAGTTCTTCGGTTTCATGCTAATTGAAAGTGGTTGTTAATAAGACTTGATCAACCTTATTAATGGATCATTTTTGAACGGTATGAAGTTGATGAATTTAGTAAGCACTACCTTCTGTCCCTACTTTTTATTCTCTATTTCTATTAGTTGAATAAAATAAAATGCCATGTTCTATCTGTTTTCTGAATTTGCCGTGCAATAAAAAATGACCCAAAAATAAAAGTTCTCAGAATGCCCTGAAAATTTTACACGATTGTTTTATGAATATTTGAGAATTTTTGGTGCAATAAACATCAGAGGGTGGTGCGCCAGGTGAGCACAACCCACCTGGGCGCGCCAGCACCCTAGGCGTGCCCTGGTGGGTTGTGGTCCCCACGTGGGCCCCCTCACTTATCTCTTTAGCCCACATCATCACTTACCTCCAGAAAAAAAATCACCATTGCTCTCTCTCTCTCTCTCTCTCTCTCCTGTGTTCTTGAGCTCAAACCCGCGGATTTCGATCTCTTTGCTCGAAGCTCCGTTTTCGAAACTGTTTCGGGGGATTGTTGCTTGGTATGTGACTCCACCATTTGTCCAATTAGTTTTTGTTTTAGTGGTTTATACTTTGAATAATTAGCTACTCTTGGTGCTATTGTAGATGTTCTTGCATGTTGAATTCTTAGTGTTCTAAGTAGTTTGAATGCTTGCTATGGCCTCTATCCCTATGAGTAGTTGCTATCAATCTTATAAAGTTTTGTTGACAAATTTTTGTCACCCCAAAATTTTTATTTTCAGAAAATTGTACACGGACATGATGAACCTATTTGGAAGGAGTTCTTTGAGGAGACGATCCTCGAGGGCATCTTCTAGTGATAGTTCTGCTCGCCCTTCTTATGTTGAACCAAGTGAAAGTTCCACACGAAGTGCCGCTACCAAAACATGCCTATGGCCTTGCGATGAGTATATGATGCGAGTGGGTATTAAGGAGGAATTTGAACAATATGTTCACAATGCCGGTCTCGGTCCCTACCTCTCAGATAAGTGTGAACAACATCAACTTCTCACTGAATCATTTGTCAAAGGATTTAAATATTTTCTGCGTGAGTCTAGGGTGTCGTTTATGCTTTATGATAATCCATTTACTATTCCACTAGAGAATTTTGATTACCATTGCAAACTTCCATTTTGGGGTTCGCTTGATGAGCCATCAACGGCTGAGTTTGAGTCTTTCTTGACTAGACTTTGTTACGGTGAAAATAGGGGAGTGAGACAAGGAAGAATAAAGAGCATTCACTTTCCCACAATTCAGTATTTTGCATTATTTAACGGGAAATGCATAGTAGGCAAGCAAGACTGTAGCGTACTTTGTGTGATAGACTTGAGCCTCATTCACACTGCTCTCACTGGTGAAAGGAATTATAACCTTGGAGCGATTGTTGCACATAGACTTCAGCATAATGCTAACAGTGGCTGGTTCTATGGTGGAATTTACGCCATGCGTTTAGCACGAGGGTTGGGCGTTTCACCTTTGCCCTTTGATCCTATCCTACCCACGCAGTATTTAGATTTTGACACCTTAAAAGAGCATAAGATTCTCAAGGGAAAGGTTGATAACTTCACTTATAATCTTTTGTTTAACCAAACATCTGTTGTGGACATATATTTTCCTGCGCCTCCTCTTTTTGACTATGAAAACAAGGGAAAATATTTTCTTCTTGAGAGTGAGGCCCGAGCTCATAACGCAGCAGTGGTGGCGGCACAGCGTGCTGAGGCATCCGCACCGAGAGCCTCTGTGAGCTACCACGCCGACTACTACCCTCCAGGCTACTGATTGACTACCAAGTTAGGCCAAAAGCCTAAGCTTGGGGGAGGATGTGTTTCCACCAACTTTACATTCATGTTCACTCATTCCATTTGTCGGTCCTCACACTTTTTCATTGTATCATCCATGCCTAGATTTATTTTCTTGCTTTCTTCTTGTGTGTTTGAAAAACTTTAGAAAAAACAAAAAAAATTAGTTGTAGCTAGTTTAATTTCTATGCATGCTTAGTAGTAACATTAAAAAGAAAACACAAAAGATTTCCTTGTTATTCTTTTGCTTGTTGGGAGCTTTCCCGTGTAAATAGTTTTTCTCGTTTTTGCTTTTCCCTTATTTGCTTATTCGAGAAAACCAAAAACTCCAAAAATATTTCAGTGTGTTTCTCTGAAATTCTTTTCTTTTAATTCGAGTTGTACCGAGGAGAAGACCAAGATGAAAATGTTGAGTGGCTCTCATTTGAATAATTGTTGAACTAATAAAGAGCACATTTTACCTTGCCTTCTCCTGTTGAATAAAATGTTTGCAGATTCCAGCCTAGTCCATGGCACTCTTGCACTATTATTATTTTCATATCGTTCGGTCGTGCAAGTGAAAGGCAATAATGACGACATCCGATGAACTGGCCGTGGCAAAGAGAAACTGGTATGAACTCGACTTGTTCGATTTGTGTAAATATGTTTAACCTAGTATCCATGCTTCAACCCGTTATGATTAAACATGTTTGCAATGACAATTAGAGATTATAGTTTCTCATGCCATTCATAAGTAGCTAGGAGTTGATAATGATTTATCTTGGATATCAACATAGTGTTAAAATGATTGTGATGTAGTATGATGATATGGTATCCTCCTCTGAATGTTCAAGTGGCTTGACTTGGTACATGTTCATGGATGTAGTTGAATCAAAACCAACATAGCCTCTATAATATTTATGTTCATTGTGTTCATATCCTACTCATGCTAGTGTCCAATGTTACTTATGCATAATGCATGGTTACGATCGTTGTTGCTCTCTAGCTGGCCGCTTCTCATTCTAAATTGCTAGCCTTCGCCTGTACTAAGTGGGGATTCTGCTTGTACATCAAAAACCTTGAACCCAAAGTTATTCCAGATGAGTCCACCATACCTACCTATATACAGTATTACCCTGTCGTGCTAAGTAAATTTGCATGTGCCACCTCTAAAAACTTCTAAAAAAATTATCCGTTTTGTGTGCCTGGATCGTTCATGGAACGACAGGAGGTGGTCGGTATCTTCCATGCTAGGTGGGTTATTCTTAGGTCGAGTGTTTATTCACTCACCATCGCACGAGAAAAGGGCGGTATTAGGGATGCCCAGTCCCAAACTGCAAAATACAAAAAGAGTTAATCGCTCGAATAATCAAACAAAAACTCCCAATGGAGTCAAAACCTTTACTTTTATCGCTTGGGAACCACCACTAGCCTGTTTAGCATGGGAGATATTGATAACTGATGGTCATGAAGTGAATAAGAAGGGTGCATGTCTCAAAATATCATTTATCTTTGTTTTAAAAAATTGAGCTCTGTCACCTCTGCAAATCACTGCTTCCCTCTGCGAAGGGACTATCTATTTACGTTTATGTTATGTCATCACCTTCTAAAACAAGTGCCAGAATCTGAGTAGAGCACAGTTGTCATGATTTATGCATTGTGTATAGCTAATGTTGGGTGCATCATGACTGGATCTTTTCTACCATGAATTACAATGTTTAGTCGTTGCTTGAACTTTGGAGGTGCTCTGCATTTATGTTTTGCGGTCTCAGAAAGGGCTAGCGAGATACCACTATTGTCATATTATATAATGGTTGTTTTGACAACGTGTTGCCATTTGAGATATCTTATTATTGCTCGCTAGCTAATTATGTCATTGATATGAGTCATTATAATCTTTAAGAGTTATTGTCGACATGGTTAGTTATAATGCTGGCTGAAAACCTGGGTGCTGTTTAAGCTTATTTAGGCAAACAAGAGCAAAAGAGTTCGTAAAAGTTTTTCTTTCTCACTTTTAGTTTATCAACTGAATTGCTTGAGGGCAAGCAAATGTTTAAGCTTGGGGGAGTTGATACATCCCCAACGTATCCACTTTTCCTAACGCTTTTCCTCTTGTTTTGGACTCTAATTTGCATGATTTGAATGAAACTAACCCTGGACTGACGTTGTTTTCAGCAGAACTACCATGGTGTTTTTTTGTGTGCAGAAATAAAAGTTCTCAGAATGGAACGAAACTTTGCGAGGAATTTTTTTATAATATATGAGAATTTCTGGAGCCAAGACCTACCGGAGAGGGGCCCCTGGGTGGGCACAACCCACCAGGGCGCGCCCCCCTCTCCTGGCGCGCCCAGGTGGGTTGTACCCACCTGGTGGCCCTGCAGACCTCAACCCTCACACTATAAATTTCTATTTTTGAAGAAAAAAAATCAGGGATAAAGAATTATCACGATCCATGAGACGGAGCCGCCGCCAGCCCTGTTCTTCCTCGGGAGGGCAGATCTGGAGTCCGTTTGGGGCTCCGGAGAGGGGGATCTTCAACCCATCTCCATCGCCAATTCCATGATGCTCCCCACCGGGAGTGAGTAATTCCTTCGTAGGCTTGCTAGTCGGTGAGGAGTTGGATGAGATTCATCATGTAATCGAGTTAGTTTTGTTAGGGCTTGATCCCTAGTATCCACTATGTTCTTAGTTTGATGTTTCTATGACTTTGCCATGCTTAATGCTTGTCACTTTGGGTCGGGTGCCATGATTTCAGATCAGAACCATTTATGTTTGTTGGGTTCTACAGTAGGGTGCGTCCACTGCAAATTAAATTTTTCCTATGCGTAGAACAACCAAGAACATGCTACGGGAGATGGATCACAGATCGTTACCACTAGACGCGCAGTGCAGTGCAGCCGAAGAGTTGGGGCAACGCGTCTCCTCCTCGTCCGATCTCCCTCGAACAACCGGTCGTCGGTTCCTTTGTACAAGTTCGCTGGAGCAGCGCAAGCGCACCGCCTCTAACGGTATTCGCGCGTGCAGGAGGAACACTGTGTGGCGGACTGTTAGGTCCGATCACACAGTCGGCGGTTGAGTGGAGGTGACTATTCGCAACACATGCAAACCCTAGTGACAGTGCCGAAGCGATCAATCGCATGAGTGTTCCACACCCCCACTTTATATAGGCGTCCGTCATGGGCTCAACACTTGGACCTCACATGGACCCTAAAGCCCATAAGTCTACTTAGCTAGAATCCGAACACAGCTCGGATCACATCCGACTAGTGTCCTCGGATCCGACCTTGTAGGTTCCTTCCCTTAAGTGTGTGACCATTAGGTTCAAGCCGGCTTGGTCGCAGTTCGGATCACCTCCGAACTGGACGGTTGGTAGCGGCCCCTAGCAAGGCATGCCGAACACCAAGCAGACCATGAAGCTGGTTAGGCAAACATGTACATCATACTTCTGTTCCCTTTGCCACACGATATATGTTGTCGGGCTCAAGGCGAGTCTGTCATCCTTGTGCTAGCCCGACCTCTTTCTCATTCCAGTGATGCCGACCACAAACCATATTATCTCATAATCCTTGTCACATGGCCATGCTTATCCTGGTCGGATCACACGAGGGGCCCAGAGTATATCTCTCCTGATCGGAGGAGCAAATTCCATCTTGCTCGACCATGTCTCGCAGCATGGGTCTGGACAAGCCCGAAACCTACCTTTGTAAGACTTACAAATGACATATCGCTGCGTCTAATAGTTGGGTCTGTCCGACTTAGACCTTATCTCAACTCGGATCCGACTATGTCGAATCCGATCAAATCCTTCCAAGTCCATATTATCTGGTTAGCATCCAATGCTCCATGGCTAGTGAGACCAAGCCATCGACCATGTCATATGCCAGTATAGTCGGCTGCGCGTCCACACAACCCTTTCGACTAGGGACCTTTTAGGACAGTCATCATATAATGCATAGTCCCACAAATAAGTCACGTACTTGCTGACACACATCATTGATAATGTCCAAGGACTATTATTATTCATAAACACATAGGAAATATCATCATACATGATTACCTCTAGGGCATATCTCCAACAGTCCTCCCACTTGTACTAGAGTCAATCAAATAGACATCGAATGCCCATAGCTCTAACGTGCCCCTCATGCTTGGATTGTGGAAGCGGCTTAGTCAACGGATCTGCAACATTTCCATCCGTGTGAATTTTGCATAACTCAACATCACCATTCTCTACGATCTTTCGTATCAGGTGATATTTCCGATCTATGTGTCTGGTCTTGTGGTGATCCCTCGGCTCCTTGGCTTGTGTGATGGAACCAAAATTATCACAATAAAGGTCCAACAGTTTTACCAAGGCTGGGAAAATACCAAGATCATCCAGAAAGTTCCGGATCCAAACACCTTCCTTTACAGCTTCACAAGCCGCAATGTATTCGACTTTTGTGGTAGAATAGGCCACCGTATCTTGCTTGGAACTCATCCATCTCACTACTCCTCCGTTCATGACATACACGAATCCAGACTGTGATCGACAATCATTGTGACGCCCCCGATTTGACTGTACACTAATCATGCATGCAAATGTGTACGATCAAGATCAAGAACTCACGGGAAGATATCACAACACAACTCTAGTCACAAATTAGAATAACATGAGCTTTATATTACAAGCCAGGGCCCTCGAGGGCTAGAATACACAAGAGTCAGCAGAAGCAATAATATCTGAGTACAGACATAAGTTAAACAAGTTTGCCTTAAGAAGGCTAGCACAGAAGTAGCAATGATCGAAAAGGCGAGGCCTCCTGCCTGGGACCTCCTAACTAATCCTCGACGCTGAACTCCACGTAGAATCATCCTCGGGATCCTCTGGCTCCTGGACTCCATCATATGATCGCAATAACCGGGATAGGGGGAAAAGAAGTGGGAAAGCAACCGTGAGTACTCATCCAAAGTACTCGCAAGCAAGGATCTACACTACATATGCATTGGTATCAATGAAATGGGTAGTATCTATGGACTAAACTGCAGAATGCCAGAATAAAAGGGGGATAGCTAGTCCTATCGAAGACTACGCTTCTGGCAGCCTCCATCTTGAAGCATATAGAGGAGAGTAGATGGTAAGTTAACCAAGTATCACCACACAGCATAATCCTACCCGGCGATCCTCTCCTCATCGCCCTGTTAGAGAGCGATCACCGGTTGTATCTGGCACTTGAAAGGGTGTGTTTATTAAGTATCCAGTTCTAGTTGTCATAAGGTCGAGGTACAACTCTGGGTCGTCCTTTTACCGAGGGACATTGCTATTTGAATAGATAAACTTCCCTGCAGCGGTGCACCACATTTCCCAACACGCTCGATCCCCTTTGTCTGGACACACTGTCCTGGGTCATGCCCGGCCTCGGAAGATCAACACGTCGCAGCCCTACCTAGGCACAACAGAGAGGTCAGCACGCCGGTCTAAATTCTATGGTGCAGGGATCTGGGCCCATCGCCCATTGCACACCTGCACATTGCGAGGGCGGCCGGTGAGTAGACCTAGCAACCTCCATTTCCAAGGAAGTTGCGTTACGCGGTCCAACCCGGCGCGCGTCGCTCAGTCGCTGACGTCACGAAGGCTTCGGTTGATACCACGACGTCGAGTGCCCATAACTGCTCCCGCGTAGTTGGTTAGTGCGTATAGACCAGTGGCCAGACTCAGATCAAATACCAAGATCTCGTTAAGCGTGTTTGAGGGAGTCCTGGATTAGGGGGTATCCGGACAGACGGACTATATCCTTTGGCCGGACTGTTGGACTATGAAGATACAAGATTGAAGACTTCGTCCCGTGTCCGGATAGGACTCTCCTTGGCGTGGAAGGCAAGCTTGGCAATACAGATATGTAGATCTCCTTCCTTGTAACCGACTCTGTGTAACCCTAGCCCCCTCCGGTGTCTATATAAACCGGAGGGTTTAGTCCGTAGGACCAACAACAACAATCATACCATAGGCTAGCTTCTAGGGTTTAGCCTCTTCGATCTCGTGGTAGATCAACTCTTGTACTACTCATATTATCAAGAACAATCAAGCAGGACGTAGGGTATTACCTCCATCAAGAGGGCCCGAACCTGGGTAAACATCGTGACCCCTGCCTCCTGTTACCATCCACCAAGACGCATAGTTCGGGACCCCCAACTCGAGATCCGACGGTTTTGACACCAACATTGGTGCTTTCATTGAGAGTTCCTCTGTGTCATCATCATTAGGCTGGATGGCTCCTTCAATCAACGATAGCGGTTCCGTCCGGGGTGAAACTTTTCTCCTCGGCCAGATCTTTGTATCCGGCGGCCATCTAGAGTGGATCGAGAGTTACGCCCCTGGCCACCAGGTCAGGTTTGGAAGCTTAAACTACACGGCCGACATCCGCGGAGACTTGTGTTGGGGAACGTAGTAATTTCAAAATTTTCCTATGCACACATAAGATCATGGTGATGCATAGCAACGAGAGGGGAGAGTGTTGTCCACGTACCCTCGTAGATCAAAAGCGGAAGCGTTATAACAATGCGGTTGATGTAGTCGTACGTCTTCACGGCCCGACCGATCAAGCACCGAAACTACGACACCTCTGAGTTCTAGCACACGTTCAGCTCGATGACGATCCCTGGACTCCGATCCAGCAGAATGTCGGGGAAGAGTTCTGTCAACACGACGGCGTGGTGACGATCTTGATGTTCTACCGTTGCAGGGCTTCGCCTCAGCACCGCTTCAATATTATCGATGATTATGGTGGAGGGGGGCACCGAACACGGCTAAGAGATCAATGATCAATTGTTGTGTCTATGGGGTGCCCCCTACCGCCGTATATAAAGGAGCAAGGGGGAGGAGGTGCGGCCAGGCAAGGGGCGCGCTAGGAGGAGTCCTACTCCTACCGGGAGTAGGACTCCGCCCTTTCCATGTTGGACTAGGACTTGGGGGGGAAGGAGAGAGAGGGGAAAGGAAAGGGGGGCGCGCCGCCCCCCCCCTGTCCAATTCGGACTTGGGGGAGGGGCGCGCGGCTGCCCCTTGGCGTCCTCTCCTCTTCCTCCACTAGGCCCATTAAGGCCCATTAGGTTACCGGGGGGTTCCGGTAACCTCCCGGTACTCCGGTAAAATGTCGATTTCATCCGGAACACTTCCGATGTCCAAACATAGGCTTCCAATATATTAATCTTCATGTCTCGACCATTTCGAGACTCCTCGTCATGTCCGTGATCACATTCGGGACTCAGAACAACCTTCGGTACATCAAAACATATAAACTCATAATGAAACTGTCATCGTAACGTTAAGCATGCGGACCCTATGGGTTCGAGAACAATGTAGACATGACCGAGACACGTCTCCGGTCAATAACCAATAGCGGAACCTGGATGCTCATATTGGCTCCTACATATTCTACGAAGATCTTTATCGGTCAGACCGCATAACAACATACGTTGTTCCCTTTGTCATCTTGCCCGAGATTCGATCGTCGGTATCTTAATACCTAGTTCAATCTCGTTACCGGCAAGTCTCTTTAATCGTTCTGTAATACATCATCCCGCAACTAACTCATTAGTTGCAATGCTTGCAAGGCTTAAGTGATGTGCATTACTGAGAGGGCCCAGAGATACCTCTCCGACAATTGGAGTGACAAATCCTAATCTCGAAATACGCCAACCCAACATGTACCTTTGGAGACACCTGGAGAGCACCTTTATAATCACCCAGTTACGTTGTGACGTTTGGTAGCACACAAAGTGTTCCTCCGGTAAACGGGAGTTGCATAATCTCATAGTCATAGGAACATGTATAAGTCATCAAGAAAGCAATAGCAACATACTAAATGATCAAGTGCTAAGATAACAGAATGGGTCAAGTCAATCACATCATTCTCCTAATGATGTGATCTCGTTAATCAAATGACAACTCATGTCTATGGCTAGGAAACATAACCATCTTTGATCAACGAGCTAGTCAAGTAGAGGCATACTAGTCACACTCTGTTTGTCTATGTATTCACACAAGTATTATGTTTCTGGTTAATACAATTCTAGCATGAATAATAAACATTTTATCGTGATATAAGGAAATAAATAATAACTTTATTATTGCCTCTAGGGCATATTTCCTTCAGTCTCCCACTTGCACTAGAGTCAATAATCTAGATTACACAGTAATGATTCTAACACCCATGGAGCCTTGGTGCTGATCATGTTTTGCTCGTGGAAGAGGCTTAGTCAGCGGGTCTGCAACATTCAGATCCGTATGTATCTTGCAAATTTCTATGTCTCCCACTTGGACTAAACCCCGAATGGAATTGAAGCATCTCTTGATGTGCTTGGTTCTCTTGTGAAATCTGGATTCCTTTGCCAAGGCAATTGCACCAGTATTGTCACAAAAGATTTTCATTGGACCCGATGCACTAGGTATTACACCTAGATCAGATATGAACTCCTTCATCCAGACTCCTTCATTTGCTGCTTCCGAAGCAGCTATGTACTCCGCTTCACATGTAGATCCCGCCACGATGCTTTGTTTATAACTGCACCAACTGACAGCTCCACCGTTCAATGTAAACACGTATCCGGTTTGCGATTTAGAATCGTCCGGATCAGTGTCAAAGCTTTGCATCAACGTAACCATTTACGATGAGCTCTTTGTCACCTCCATATACGAGAAACATATCCTTAGTCCTTTTTAGGTACTTCAGGATGTTCTTGACCGCTGTCCAGTGATCCACTCCTGGATTACTTTGGTACCTCCCTACTAGACTTATAGCAAGGCACGCATCAGGTCTCGTACACAGCATTGCATACATGATAGAGCCTATGGCTGAAGCATAGGGAACATCTTTCATTTTCTCTCTATCTTCTGCGGTGGTCGGACATTGAGTCTTACTCAACTTCACACCTTGTAACACAGGCAAGAACCCTTTCTTTGCTTGATCCATTTTGAACTTCTTCAAAACTTTGTCAAGGTATGTGCTTTGTGAAAGTCCAATTAAGCGTCTTGATCTATCTCTATAGATCTTAATGCCCAATATGTAAGCAGCTTCACCGAGGTCTTTCATTGAAAAACTCTTATTCAAGTTTCCCTTTATGCTATCCAGAAATTCTATATCATTTCCAATCAGTAATATGTCATCCACATATAATATCAGAAATGCTACAGAGCTCCCACTCACTTTCTTGTAAATACAGGCTTCTCCAAAAGTCTGTACAAAACCAAATGCTTTGATCACACTATCAAAGCGTTTATTCCAACTCCGAGAGGCTTGCACCAGTCCATAAATGGATCGCTGGAGCTTGCACACTTTGTTAGCTCCCTTTGGATCGACAAAACCTTCCAGTTGTATCATATACAACTCTTCTTCCAGAAATCCATTCAGGAATGCAGTTTTGACATCCATCTGCCAAATTTTATAATCATAAAATGCGGAAATTGCTAACATGATTCGGACAGACTTAAGCATCGCTACGGGTGAGAAGGCCTCATCATAGTCAATCCCTTGAACTTGTCGAAAACCATTCGCAACAAGTCGAGCTTTGTAGACAGTAACATTACCGTCAGCGTCAGTATTTTTCTTGAAGATCCATTTATTCTCAATTGCTTGCCGATCAACGGGCAAGTCAACCAAAGTCCACACTTTGTTCTCATACATGGATCCCATCTCAGATTTCATGGCTTCTAGCCATTTTGCGGAATCTGGGCTCACCATCGTTTCTTCATAGTTCGTAGGTTCATCATGATCTAGTAGCATGACTTCCAGAACAGGATTACCGTACCACTCTGGTGAGGATCTTACTCTGGTTGATCTACGAGGTTCGATAGTAACTTGATCTGAAGTTTCATGATCATTATCATTAGCTTCCTCACTAATTGGTGTAGGTGTCACAGAAACTGGTTTCTGTGATGTACTTCTTTCTAATAAGGGAGCAGGTACAGTTACCTCATCAAGTTCTACTTTCCTCCCACTCACTTCTTTCGAGAGAAACTCCTTCTCTAGAAAGGATCCATTCTTAGCAACGAATGTCTTGCATTTGGATCTGTGATAGAAGGTGTACCCAACAGTCTCCTTCGGGTATCCTATGAAGACACATTTCTCCAATTTGGGTTCGAGCTTATCAAGTTGAAGCTTTTTCACATAAGCATCGCAGCCCCAAACTTTCAGAAACGATAACTTTGGTTTCTTGCCAAACCACAGTTCATAAGGCGTCGTCTCAACGGATTTTGATGGTGCCCTATTTAACGTGAATGCAGCCGTCTCTAAAGCATAACCCCAAAATAATAGCGGTAAATCTGTAAGAGACATCATAGATCACACCATATCTAGTAAAGTATGATTACGACGTTCGGACACACCATTACGTTGTGGTGTTACGGGTGGCGTGAGTTGCGAAACTATTCCGCATTGTTTCAAATGTAGACCAAACTCGTAACTCAAATATTCTCCTCCACGATCAGATCGTAGAAACTTTATTTTCTTGTTACGATGATTTTCAACTTCACTCTAAAATTCTTTGAACTTTTCAAATGTTTCAGACTTATGCTTCATTAAGTAGATATACCCATATTTGCTTAAATCATCTGTGAAGGTGAGAAAATAACGATATCCGCCACGAACCTCAACATTCATCGGACCACATACATCTGTATGTATGATTTCCAACAAATCTGTTGCTCTCTCCATAGTACCGGAGAACGGCGTTTTAGTCATCTTGCCCATGAGGCACGGTTCGCAAGTACCAAGTGATTCATAATCAAGTGGTTCCAAAAGTCCATCAGTATGGAGTTTCTTCATGCGCTTTACACCGATATGACCTAAACGGCAGTGCCACAAATAAGTTGCACTATCATTATCAACTCTGCATCTTTTGGTTTCAACATTATGAATATGTGTATCACTACTATCGAGATTCATCAAAAATAGACCACTCTTCAAGGGTGCATGACCATAAAAGATATTACTCATATAAATAGAACAACCATTATTCTCTGATTTAAATGAATAACCGTCTCGCATCAAACAAGATCCAGATATAATGTTCATGCTCAACGCTGGCACCAAATAACAATTATTTAGGTCTAATACTAATCCCGAAGGTAGATGTAGAGGTAGCGTGCCGACCACGATCACATCGACTTTGGAACCATTTCCCACGTGCATCGTCACCTCATCCTTCACCAGTGTTCGCTTAATCCGTAGTCCCTGTTTCGAGTTGCAAATGTTAGCAACGGAACCAGTATCAAATACCCAGGTGCTACTGCGAGCTCTAGTAAGGTACACATCAATGACATGTATATCACATATACCTTTGTTCACCTTGCCATCCTTCTTATCCGCCAAATACTTGGGGCAGTTCCGCTTCCAGTGACCAGTCTGCTTGCAGTAGAAGCACTCAGTTTCAGGCTTAGGTCCAGATTTGGGTTTCTTCTCCTGAGCAACAACTTGCTTGCTGTTCTTCTTGAAGTTCCCCTTCTTCTTCCCTTTGCCCTTTTTCTTGAAACTAGTGGTCTTGTTGACCATCAACACTTGATGCTCCTTCTTGATTTCTACCTCCGCAGCCTTTAGCATTGCGAAGAACTCGGGAATTGTTTTATTCATCCCTTGCATATGATAGTTCATCACGAAGCTCTTGTACCTTGGTGGCAATGATTGAAGAACTCTGTCAATGACACTATCAACTGGAAGATTAACTCCCAGCTGAGTCAAGTGATTATGGTACCCAGACATTCTGAGTATATGTTCACTAACAGAACTATTCTCCTCCATCTTGCAACTATAGAACTTATTGGAGACTTCATATCTCTCAATCCGGGCATTTGCTTGAAATATTAACTTCAACTCCTGGAACATCTCATATGCTCCATGACGTTCAAAACGTCATTGAAGACCCGGTTCTAAGCCATAAAGCATGGCACACTGAACTATCAAGTAGTCATCAGCTTTGCTCTGCCAGACGTTCATAACATCTGGTATTGCTCCAGCAGTAGTCCTGGCACCCAGCGGTGCTTCCAGGACGTAATTCTTCTGTGCAGCAATGAGGATAATTCTCAAGTTACGGACCCAGTCCATGTAATTGCTACCATCATATTTCAACTTTGCTTTCTCAAGAAACACATTAAAATTCAACGGAACAACAGCATTGGCCATCTATCTACAATCAAACATAAACAAGCAAGATACTATCATGTACTAAGTTCATGATAAATTTAAGTTCAATTAATCATATTACTTAAGAACTCCCACTTAGAAAGACATCCCTCTAATCCTCTAAGTGATCACGCGATCCAAATCAACTAAACCATAACCGATCATCACGTGAAATGGAGTAGTTTTCAATGGTGAACATCACTATGTTGATCATATCTACTATATGATTCACGCTCGACCTTTCGGTCTCAGTGTTCCGAGGCCATATCTGCATATGCTAGGCTCGTCAAGTTTAACCTGAGTATTCTATGTGTGCAAAACTGGCTTGCACCCGTTGTAGATGGACGTAGAGCTTATCACACCCGATCATCACGTGGTTTCTGGGCACGACGAACTTTGGCAATGGTGCATACTCAGGGAGAACACTTTTATCTTGAAATTTAGTGAGAGATCATCTTATAATGCTACCGTCAATCAAAGAAAGATAAGATGCATAAAAGATAAACATCACATGCAATCAATATAAGTGATATGATATGGCCATCATCATCTTGTGCTTGTGATCTCCATCTCCGAAGCACCGTTATGATCACCATCGTCACCAGCGCAACACCTTGATCTCCATCGTAGCATCGTTGTCGTCTCGCCAATCTTATGCTTCTACGACTATCGCTACCGCTTAGTGATAAAGTAAAGCATTACAGGGCGATTGCATTGCATACAATAAAGCGACAACCATATGGCTCCTGCCAGTTGTCGATAACTCGGTTACAAAACATGATCATCTCATACAATAAAATTTAGCATCATGTCTTGACCATATCACATCACAACATGCCCTGCAAAAACAAGTTAGACGTCCTCTACTTTGTTGTTGCAAGTTTTACGTGGCTGCTACGGGCTTAGCAAGAACCGTTCTTACCTACGCATAAAAACCACAACGGTAGTTTGTCAAGTTGGTGCTGTTTTAACCTTTGCAAGGACCGGGCGTAGCCACACTCGGTTCAACTAAAGTTGGAGAAACTGACACCCGCCAGCCACCTGTGTGCAAAGCACGTCGGTAGAACCAGTCTCGCGTAAGCGTACGCGTAATGTTGGTCCGGGCCGCTTCATCCAACAATACCGCCGAACCAAAGTATGACATGCTGGTAAGCAGTATGACTTATATCGCCCACAACTCACTTGTGTTCTACTCGTGCATATAACATCAACGCATAAAACCTGGCTCGGATGCCACTGTTGGGGAACGTGGTAATTTCAAAATTTTCCTACGCACACATAAGATCATGGTGATGCATAGCAACGAGAGGGGAGAATGTTGTCCACGTACCCTCGTAGACCGAAAGCGGAAGCACTATAACAACGCGGTTGATGTAGTCGTACGTCTTCAAGGCCCGACCGATCAAGCACCGAAACTACGGCACCTCTGAGTTCTAGCACACGTTCAGCTCGATGACAATCCCCGGACTGCGATCCAGCAGAATGTCGGGGAAGAGTTCCGTCAGCACGACGGCGTGGTGATGATCTTGATGTTCTACCGTCACAGGGCTTCGCCTAAGCACCGCTACAATATTATCGAGGATTATGGTGGAGGGGGGCACCGCACACGGCTAAGAGATCAATGATCAATTGTTGTGTCTATGGGGTGCCCCCTGCCCCCGTATATAAAGGAGCAAGGGGGAGGAGGTGCGGCCAGGCAAGGGGCGCGCCAGGAGGAGTCCTACTCCTACCGGGAGTAGGACTCCCCCCTTTCCATGTTGGACTAGGACTTGGGGGGAGGAGAGAGAGAGGGGAAAGGAAGGGGGGGGGGCGCCGCCCCCCTCCTTGTCCAATTCGGACTTGGGGGGGAGGGGCGCGTGGCTGCCCCTTGGCTTCCTCTCCTCTTCCTCCACTAGGCCCATTAAGGCCCATTAGGTTACCGGGGGGTTCCGGTAACCTCCCCGTACTTCGGTAAAATGCCGATTTCACCCGGAACACTTCCGATGTCCAAACATAGGCTTCTAATATATCAATCTTCATGTCTCGACCATTTCGAGACTCCTCGTCATGTCTGTGATCACATCCGAGACTCCGAACAACCTTCGGTACATCAAAACATATAAACTCATAATGAAACTGTCATCGTAACGTTAAGCGTGCAGACCCTACGGGTTCGAGAACAATGTAGACATGACCGAGACACGTCTCCGGTCAATAACCAATAGCGGAACCTGGATGCTCATATTGGCTCCTACATATTCTATGAAGATCTTTATCGGTCAGACCGCATAACAACATACGTTGTTCCCTTTGTCATCGGTATGTTACTTGCCCGAGATTCGATCGTTGGTATCTTAATACCTAGTTCAATCTCGTTACTGGCAAGTCTCTTTACTCGTTCTGTAATACATCATCCCGCAACTAACTCATTAGTTGCAATGCTTGCAAGGCTTAAGTGATGTGCATTACCGAGAGGGCCCAGAGATACCTCTCCGGCAATCGGAGTGACAAATCCTAATCTCGAAATACGCCAACCCAACATGTACCTTTGGAGACACCTGCAGAGAACCTTTATAATCACCCAGTTATGTTGTGACGTTTGGTAGCACACAAAGTGTTCCTCCGGTAAACGGGAGTTGCATAATCTCATAGTCATAGGAACATGTATAAGTCATGAAGAAAGCAATAGCAACATACTAAACGATCAAGTGCTAAGCTAACGGAATGGGTCAAGTCAATCACATCATTCTCCTAATGATGTGATCCCATTAATAAAATGACAACTCATGTCTATGGCTAGGAAACATAACCATCTTTGATCAATGAGCTAGTCAAGTAGAGGCATAAATGTGACACTCTGTTTGTCTATGTATTCACACAAGTATTATGTTTCCGGTTAATACAATTCTAGCATGAATAATAAACATTTTATCATGATATAAGGAAATAAATAATAACTTTATTATTGCCTCTAGGGAATATTTCCTTCAACTTGATCTTCGACGGATTCGATCCCCTGCCGAGTGTGCCGCACGGTGACAATGAGCATGATTTAGCTCTACCATCGGACCGTGTTCAGGAGACCGCACTGGCAACCGCTCTGACCCTCAATTCGGAGCCAATTGCGCCATCCATGGACGGGTGGATAGACCCCGCCAAGGAGGCCGCATTCTTAGTGGCGATCGGGCCGAGTATCGACCTTACCCTTCATGGGAGCCGTGACGTCGAACTGCCGGATTCTTCCCCAGCCACGGACTCCGAACCGCCTGCGCCCGTGCCTATCGAATCCAACTGGGCGCCGATCATGGAGTTCACCTCCGCGGATATCCTTCAGCACTCACCCTTTGGCGACATACTGAACTCATTAAGGTCTCTCTCCTTGTCAGGAGAGTCTTGGCCGAACTATGGCCGGCCAGATCGGGATGCGGACGACGAAGAAATTCGCCGCCCACCCACCACCCACTTAGTAGCCACTGTCGACGATTTGACCGACATGCTCGCCTTCAACTCCGAAGACATCGGCGGTATGGACAACGATGCAGGAGACGAACAGGAGCCACTGCCCACAGGGCACTGGACGCCCACTTCATCATATGATGTATACATGGTGGACACACCCAAAGAAAACGACGACGAGGAACGGAAGGACGCAGCGAAGGATCGTTCCCTCGAGAAGCAGTCAAAGTGGCGGCGTAGGCGCCGCTCCAAATTCCGCCTCGGCAGAAACATCGATCATATAGACCCAGCGATAGAGCAGGGTGAGCCAGCGGACGACAAACACGGCATTGAACCACTGTCCGACCACGACAACACGGAGAATCAAACCGAACAACCCGACTCCGGCGAAGATAATAGTCCGGATGACATCACACCGGACAGGCACCTGGAGCAACAGAATACCCATCAAAGGCTTGTTGCCACTGCGAGGAGTCTGAAAAAGCAGAAGCAAATGCTCAGGGCTGCACAAGACACACTCAGAATTAGATGGAGTGAAGTACTCAACACTGCAGCAAAGTACGGCGGTAGTCGCCACACAAAGAGCTACCTGAAGCGAAAGCTGCTACCTGAATTTGATGAGGAGGCCTTAGATCCCCCGCAATCAAAAAACAAAACAGCCATCCGGTCGGATAGATGACCTCATGGCCAACATAGAGCGGCAAACGACACCGCACACAAGCCAGTACGCAATCCACGTGAGGACTCGCATCAAAAGGACGGCGCAACCAGATCCATCTACGAGCCAAGCAAGCGCGCTCCAGCACGCAATGCAACACAACAAAAATCCGAACACCACGGTACACCCAAATACAGGGGTGCCGCACACCCCCTATGTTTCACCGATGAGGTGCTGGACCATGAATTTTCAGAGGGATTCAAACCCGTAAACATAGAGGCGTACGACGGAATGACAGACCCTGGGGTCTAGATTGAGGACTACATCCTCCATATCCACATGGCTCGAGGAGACGATCTCCATGCCATCAAGTACTTACCCCTCAAGCTCAAAGGGCCAGCTCGGCACTGGCTTAAAAGCCTCCTCGAAAACTCCATTGGAAGCTGGGAAGAGCTCGAAGACGCTATTCGGGCAAATTTTCAAGGGACCTATGTCCGACCACCGGATGCATACGATTTAAGTCATATAACTCAACAGCCCGGAGAGTCAGCCCGAAAGCTTTGGAACATGTTTCTCACTAAAAAGAACCAAATAGCCGACTGTCCGGACGCCGAAGCTTTAGCAGCTTTCAAGCACAGCATTCGAGACGAATGGCTTGCCAGACACCTTGGCCAAGAAAAGCCGAGGACAATGGCAGCATTAACAAGCCTCATGGCCCGCTTTTGCGTGGGCGAGGACAGCTGGTTAGCCCGATGCAGCACTAGCGACCCAAGTACATCCGAAGTTAGGGACGGAAATGGGAAGCCACGATGCAGCAAAAACAAGCGCCGGAATAAAGAAGACAGCCCAAAGAGCACGACGGTAAATGCCAGATTCAGAAACTCTCGGCCAGGTCAGCAAAAGCTACCCTCCAAAGGCAACAGAGACGAACTGTCCAGCCTGAACAACATTCTGGACAAACTATGTCAGATCCACAGCACCCCTGATAAACCTCCAAATCATACCCATAGAGAATGTTGGGTCTTCAAGCAGTCTGGCAAACTCAACGCCGAACACAAGGGGCAGGATACACCAAGCGAAGACGAGGACGAGCCTCGCAAGCAAAGCACTGGGGAACAGAAGAAATTCCCACCAGAAGTCAAAACAGTAAACGTGTTACACGTGATGAAGGCGAGAAACAAAGCGGAACTCCTAGAGACACATGCCCCAGGGCCTATCACCGCAGAGTTCTGCCACTGGTCGTCCCAACCGATCACCTTTGACCATCGGGATTACTCGGCAAGTATCCGGCATGCAGGATGGGTTGCCTTGGTGTTAGACCCGATAATTGACGGATACCACTTCACACGAGTCCTGATGGACGGCGGCAGTAGTTTAAACCTGATATATCAGGACACAGTCTGCAAAATGGGGATAGACCCAACAAAAATCAGCCATAGCAATACTACCTTCAAAGGAGTAACGCGAGGCCCAGAAGCCCATTGCACGGGCTCCCTGCTACTAGAGGTTATATTCGGCTTCCCCGATAACTTCTGCAGCAAAAAGTTAACCTTCCACATCGCTCCGTTCCAAAGTGGCTATCAAGCACTACTCGGACGCGAAGCTTTCACTCGCTTCGACGGAATACCGCATTACGCTTCTCTCATGCTTAAGATGCCCGGTCCACGTGGCATCATTACAGTAAATGGAAATGTTGAGCGCTCCTTGCGCGCGGAAGACCATGCGCCTGCGTTGGCAGCCGCACACTAGACAGCCTCACCAACTAGAGCATCTGACAGGTCGTCAAGACCACGGACACGGTTAGACGAGTCCGGTGTAGCTATATATAATTGATACATGTTTGATGGCTATACCCCTATAACAATACAAGGGGCTCAATGCGTGTAAACAAGTGACAATTAGGCTCAACTTTACTCATCTTGAACTGTACATGGTTTATTTAGTATAACCTACCTTTTAACGACAACTTTTCAACTAAGTTCGTCTCTTTTACAGATGACCATCGTGCTACACCCGTCCAGGATACGGCACAATGGAGACACAGGCGCAGACGTGCAGCAGGGACCCGTTCCAAGGATTATTTTTAGATTAAGACCCTGCGTAAACCTTTTTTATTGTCTCTTGTTGATACACATCCCCCGGATTCTCAGTACAATTGAGAAGGATGCTGACGTATTGGCATGTGGCCACGTCAGAATATTGCACGTACCTGGACACCAGGGGCTTATTACAAAGGGCACTGTTTAGCCCGGTTTACATCATAAAGACCGAATACCTTAGGGAGTGTTCGGCGTCACGAGTTTGGCCTTATATGCATCAGCTCCGAATCATGTCTTTGATCAAATGTTGGGTTTTCCCGGCTCCTGTGTTTTGCTGCCTTACGTTCCGCTCTATCGGCTAAGGCGGCACCAGGAGAACTACTGCGATTGTGCCCTGGTTCATCCGGACGAGCACCTCAGTAGAGAAAGCCGAAAACTGACTGTCATGATATAGCGTGAGGCTGGTCAACCACTCGATGACCTAGCGGAATCTTTGGGATTCCTCTACCTTAACAAAGGGCCGTTTCCCGGCCAGGCATATACGCGCCCCAAATTCAGATGAGCGCGGAGCCACCAGGGGCTATATAGTAGCCCCACTGTCAAACTCCTCTGGCTAAGTGAAAGTGTTAAAGCATTATAGTCTGATTACCTAGTTCGCTGCGTTATCACCTCCTTAATGGACCAAGACGTTGGATCAAGTGTGAACATGCGTCTTCTGCGAGCACCCCCGCATTATATGCATGGGGGCTGAAGCCGGCGACTGCCATCTTTCAGGTTATATACATATATACATAAATGGCCGCATAGGAGGCATCATAGTACTTTCGGGCAAAAGTATAAATACAGCCTTGATAAACTCAATAAAACATTGTTTTTACAATGGGAATACATGTCACTTAAACATAATATTCTTCGAGCACTGAGCCTCTATCGAACGAGCGCCTTCAAGAACTTCTTCAAAGTAGTGCTCGGCAGCCACTCGGCCTATGGCCGAACCCTGTGCCGCAACAGTGGTGGCATCCATCTCCGCCCAGTATGTTTTGACATGGGCAAGGGCCATCCGCGAGCCTTTTATGCACGCCGACCTCTTTACAGCATCGATGCATGACACAGCACCAAGGAACTGTTGCACTAAGCTAAAATAGCTATTCGGCCTTGGCCCCCCGGCCACAGATGATCCACAACGGACCTCATGGAAAGTCCGGATAATCTATGGAGCTCGGCCCACTCGGCCATTTGCTCATTCAACAGCAGCGGACGAGCTGGAGCATGAAACTGTGACCAAAACAGTTTTTCCACTTCATGATCTTTCCGATCCTTGAAGTACTCGGCCGCATTAGCAACACTTGTAGCCAAATCCACGTAGGCATCCGCAGAACTCCATAGCCGATCCAGAGGTGCATACTTCGGATCCCCGAACTTAGTCCGCAACAAGAAGGGCTTCCAAGATACAATATCCGCAGCTTGATGCAGCTCCTCCTTTGTCGCTCTACTTTTGGAGCGGGCTTCCTTGGCAGCCACCCGGGCCTTTTCCAGGTCCGTCACCTTCGCCCGGTTTTATTCTTCAAGAAGCTAGTAACGGTCAGCAGCATCTTTTAACTCTACAGCCATCTTGGCTATTTTTTCTTTCCTCTCGCGATGCGCGGCCTGTTCGGCCCTTAACTCTTCGGCCGCCTTTAAAGCGGCCGCATTGCTACTCCTTGCTTGCTCCTTGGCTTGGGCAAGCTCCGCCCGAAGGGTCTCCACGGTGGTAGCTCCATCTGCAGTCACAACATATTAAAGATACTAGCATCATGCTGCTCTTATTATGTGACAATCACCAGAAAAATCACTCACCATGTGCCTCGTCAAGCTGCTTGTTAACAAGCACGATGTCGGCGTCTGCCGCATCCAGTTGTCGCCTTAGTTCGGCAAACCCATCAGTCCGGCTAGCCACCGGAGCTTCAACCACCTGCACATAAAGGTGGTCTGGTTATTACCTGGGACTATGATCCTCTATTTGCCGCCGTTTTCGATGACAACCAGAGTCTCAGGGGCTACTATCTACACAGGGCACATCTAAAAATGTGCGGTACTGTCAAAAATGTACATCATTTCACGTACCTCAAAACCTGTTAGTAGACTCATAAAGGCTTCATGCAACCCGCTTTCGGTGGATGAAATCCTTCCAATCACCGCACCCATCAATGTGCGGTGCTCTTCTGAGATAGCCGCTTGCTCTAGCAGACCCCTCAGTACGTCCGACCGCACACCAGACGGTGCCGGACTCTTTCGATTTCTCTCTTCAAGAGTCAGATACTGAGGACTTCGGGTGGCCATAGGATTACCTTCTGGCCTTGCCGGATCAGGAGAAACCCTCCGTGACGACACCTCGGGGTCGCCCGCCTCGTAAGGCGGTATGGCAGGGGGAGGCGTTTCACTCTCCATCATCTCTGGAAGAAGATCCCCTGAAGACGAGCTCTGCTGAGAAGGGCTAAGATCCGAACTGCAAGATAAATGCTTCGATTATTTTCCTCAGAAGTGAAGCGAGGTGTTTTCATTATTAAGTACCCTTTTACTTACAACTCGGTGGAGGGGTGATCCCCTTGAGAGAGAAGTGCGGCTGGGATATCGCCCGGGGCAGGACCCTCCGGCGAAGTTCTCTTCCCCCGTTTGGAAACCATTGTCTCTGGGTCCTCAGAGGCGGTTCTCTTCCTTCCCTTGGGAGAGGAAGTTTCAGTTCCTCCTCCCCAGTTAACCTCCTTCGCGGAGGCGCTAGCCTCCTCGTCCCCCCCTTTATCTTCTCTTGAAGGCGCTTGATAAGGCGCGATCTCCAGCATCCTGGTTAGCACGGGATTTGGTGAGGTCTCAGGGAGGGGGGCCGGACACCTGATCAACTTTGCCTTCGCTATCCAATCCTGGTCAAAGAGCGGATTTTTTAGGGCAATGTTGCGATAAATAAACGGACACTGTGTTCGGATGCGGGGCTACTTACTTGGGTATCCGGGCGATTGCAGCTTAGACCTGCATCCTCAGTGGTGTCCGGAAACATTATTTGTGGTCCGAAGAACAACTTGTACATCTCTTCGTGCGTCATGCCGAGGAAATGTTGAATAGCTCGCGGTCCTTCCGGGTTGAATTCCCACATGCGAAGGGGCCGGCGTTTGCAAGGCTGGACTCGACGAACTAGCATAACTTGCGCTACCATAACCAGACTGAAATCTCTCTCAAAGAGATCTCGGTTACGGCTTTGCAGTATTAGCACGTCCTTGGCTGGACCCCAGCTCAGCCCCCTGCCGATCCATGACATCAGTTGTGGTGGGGGGCCTGAGCGAAAGGTGGGGGCAGCTACCCACTTGGCACTTCGGGGAGCTGTGATGTAGAACCACTCCCGCTACCACAATCCGGACACCTCTGGGAAGCAACCCTCAGGCCATGGAGCGTCAATGATTTTTCTTATTAAAGCGCCTCCGCACGCTGCGTGCTGCCCCTCGATCATCTTCAGCTTCACATCGAAGGTCTTGAGCCACAGGCCGAAGTGAGGGGTAATGCGGAGGAAGGCCTCACATACGACAATAAATGACGAAATGTGAAGAAGGGAATCCGGGGCCAGATCGTGAAAATCTAGCCCATAATAGAACATAAGACCCCTAACAAAGGGATCCAGAGTGAGGCCTAGTCCTTGGAGGAAGTGGGAGACAAACACGACACTCTCATTGGGTTCGAGAGTAGGGACGACCTGCCGTCGGGCAGGCAGCCGATGCAAAATTTCGGCGGTCAGATATCTGGCCTCTCTCAACTTCTTGATGTCCTCCTCCGTGACGGAGGAAGGCATCCACCGACCTTGAAGGTTGGATCCGGACATAGTTGAAGGTACGAAGCACCTGACCTGAGCTTTGAGTTTTGGAACTCGAGGCAGGAGGCGGATTCGATTAAGATCGAGAGGAAAAAGAATAGGCCTTGGCCCCTTTATAAAGAGGGTGAATATCAAGCGTCCTCCTCGTGGCTGTTTGGGACTTGCCTAAGAACTAGGAGTCCTACCAATAGGCACGGTTGGGTTACCCACGTCCGTATTAATGAGAATCCCGTAATAAAGGGGACACGATCTCTGCTTCGACAAGATGTGCCAAGAAAACCGCCTCGTGAAACACGCTGAGGTTGGTTGTGAAAAACGATTCGAATGGTGTCCTGGCTGTGGTGTGATGTCACACTGCGGAATGCGTCGGCAGATTAGATTTGTGAAAATATTATTCTCTCTACGGTTGTATGTAGAACTTGTTTTGCAGAGTTGGACATGATCCTTGTGTTCAAAATCTTCTATGAAGTATTCGAAGGAGGAACCCGCCTTGCAATGCCGAAGACAATCTGTGCACTGGACTCATCGTCATTGAAGCCTAGTTCAGGGGCTACTGAGGGAGTCCTGGATTAGGGGGTATCCGGACAGCCGGACTATATCCTTTGGTTGGACTGTTGGACTATGAAGATACAAGATTGAAGACTTCGTCCCGTGTCCGGATGAGACTCTCCTTGGCGTGGAAGGCAAGCTTGGTAATACGGATATGTAGATCTCCTTCCTTGTAACTGACTCTGTGTAACCCTAGCCCCCTCCGGTGTCTATATAAACCGGAGGGTTTAGTCCGTAGGACCAACAACAACAATCATACCATAGGCTAGCTTCTAGGGTTTAGCCTCTTCGATCTCGTGGTAGATCAACTCTTGTACTACTCATATTATAAAGAACAATCAAGCAGGACGTAGGGTATTACCTCCATCAAGAGGGCTCGAACCTGGGTAAACATCGTGTCCCCTGCCTCCTGTTACCATCCGCCTAGACGCACAGTTGGGACCCCCTACCCGAGATCCGTCGGTTTTGACACCGACAATGTTATTTAGAAGTAACCGCGGAGGCCGACCAGGGCCAGGCCCACCTCTCTCCTAGGCGGTCTCAACCTGCCCTGTCGCTCCGCCACAAAGATCCACCTAGAGGGCCGTCGGGACAAAGGTCCTTTCAACCCCCATTCCGTGAATCACTCGCGGGTACTCTATGAGCGGACCCGACTTTAGTCACCACAGGTGTCATATATTATGTATGTAAGTATATACCCGTGATCACCTCCCGAGTGATCACGGCCCGATAGTATAGCATGGCAGACGGACAAGAATGTAGGCCCACTGATGGAATACTAGCATCCTATACTAAGCATTTAGGATTGCATGTAAAGGTAACAACAGTAGTAGCAAGGACATGCTATGCATCAGAATAGGATTAACGGAAAGCAGTAACATGCTACACTACTCTAATGCAAGTAGTAGAGAGAAGAATAGGCGATATCTGGTGATCAGGGGGGCTTGCCTGGTTGCTCTGGCAAGAAGGAAGGGTCTTCAACACTGTAGTCGAACTGGGGTCGCCGGCAGTCTCGGGGTCTACCGGAAAGAAGTAACAGAGGGGGAACAAAATAAATAATAGAGCAATCAAAGCAACACAAAGCATAACATGGCAATATGCGGTGCTAGGGGAGACCTAACACAGTAGTAGGCGATACCGGCGAAGGGGGGAAACATCCGGGAAAGTATTCCCGGTGTTCCACGTTTTCAGACAGATGAACAGGAGGGGGAAAGTTGCGTGTTCGATATGCTAGGTATGTGTGGCGGACGAACGGGCTACATATCCGGATTCATCTCGTCGTTCTGAGCAACTTTCATGTACAAAGTATTTTCATCCGAGTTACGGATTATTTTCTATGATTTTTCAAAGACTTAACCTTTTCTAGAAATTCCTAGGATTAAAGTTAATTTGAAAATATACATGAAAAGGCTAGGTGCACCCAGTCCAATGCACCCGACAATGCACCAGAGGCTGACAGTGGGGCCAGGTCAATGACCCAGTCAGCAGTTGACTGGTCTGTTTGACTAGTCAAAGGGGTCTAGTGGGACCCTCCTATCAATGACTAGGCTAGTCCTACCAGTAGTTTGACTTTGTCAAACTGGACAGGGGGTCCACCTGTCATTGGGGGCTTAGGTTAAACTAGTCAATCTAATTAAATTAATTAAGTAAATCACTAATTAATTAATCATTATTTTTTTACTACTATTTTTTACTCTCTTTTAAAAAAATAGGGGCATGGGGCCATGCTGGCAGTGGCACACCCGGCCACTAGAGCGGGCGGCTTACAGGCACGCGGGTGCGGGCGCAACCAGGCGGCCAGCATTCGGGGGGGCGAGGCTGGCCGGCCGGTGCGTGGCCGGCAGGAGTCAGCGAGGCAAGCTGGGCAGTGGCGGCAGGCGGCGCAGCAGCAACGCGTAGTAGTGGTAGCGCGGTGCGGGTGCATCAGGCGACGAGCAGCAGCTCGCAAGCGGGAGGGGCGCGGGCCAGCGCGGGCCAGCGCGGCGCGGGGGCGGCGGGGCTAGGCAGAGCAGCGGCGCAATAGGGAGGCGCGGTCGCGCGTGGGGCGTCGCGATGGGGGGGGGCGTGACCAGGGGTTGTGGCGAGCAAGCGCGGGGCACGCGACGTAGCCGGCAGCAGTGCGCGGCGCTCGATCGGGGCGGCCTCGGCGACCAGTGGCGGACGCCGATGGGGGAAGGCACGGGGTGGCAGCGAGCGAGCAGGGGTGGCGCGCGGGGGGATGCACGCGCGCGCACGCGCAGGTGCGCAGGGGGGCAGCAGCCTGGGGCGGCCGGAGGGAGCGGCCGGACAAGGCGAGGCACATCCATGGGCCGGGAGGACTTGGGAGGCGGCTACGTAAACGGAAACTAGGGGGAAAGGCGGGGATCTGCGCTGCTCACTGAGAGGAGGTCGATGGTGAGCTCGTACGAGGCCGGGGTGGACGAGGTGATGCGGATCGACGGCGGCTCTCCGTGGACGATGCCGAGGGGAACGAACGATGGTGATGCGATGCGGCAGCTTGGCGATGAGCCCTTTTGATTGGGATGATCAGCGCGATGAGGTGGTCCTCCTAGGCATCTTTCGGTGGTACGAGGTGGTCGGTGACCGAGTTAATGGGGAGGCGGAGGCGATGGCTGCGTCGGGTGTCCAAAATTGAAGGGGGCAAGGAAGTGTGAGGGAAAATGAGGGTTAGGACAGGTCCAGGGGGTCGCGGATAGGTTTTGTGGTCGTCCAGGAACACTGTAGTGTCGCCATGGCAGCATCCGCCCGGTCGCGCGCGAGGGCACGCGCCCTGGAAAGCTAGTACGTGAGATGGAGGAAGACACGGCTATTGGGCTGGGCCGACGCTGTAGAAGTGGGCTATAGTGCACAGTAGCTAGGTTTTACTTTTTTTACTTTCTGTTTTGTTGTTGTTGTTTTTAAATTAGAGTTACTGTTTTCTATTTATTTTAGCTAGCAAATGAACTTTGTTAAAAGTGCCACTTAGCACATAATTACTAGCCAATATTTTAACGCGTCACATAAAGTTACAATTTATCTTGACATGGTTAGATATTTATTTGAATTGAAATGATTAATTTAATTGTTGCTAACTACATTTTAAAATGGTTAGGGGCATTTTGTTAATTCAAAATATGTTGGATAATCCATAAAAATGTTAGGGAATATTTTCAACCCAGCCTACATTTTTATTTTACTATTTCAAAATATGAAATTTTGACTTGTCTTTGAATTTGAATTTGAATCAGTTTTGAATCAACGTGATTTATCAACAGTAACCGAGGTGATGTGGCATCATTAGTAGAGGTTCACTGTAGCTTAATTATTTGGGCGTCACAATTCTCCTCCACTACAAGAAATCTCGTCCCGAGATATAAGAGAGGGAGTGACTTGGTATGTTCTGGATATGAAATTCTAACGAGTCTTCTCGGTCTTGGTTGTTCTTCTCAAGAGGTCAATCCATAGCATTGATGTCTTCATTCTTATCCATCAATGCATCATGATGAAGTTGTCGTCCTTCCTTCGAAAATTATGTCATACTTACGAATAGGTAAGGGACTACTCTACAACGATAGAATGGTATAAGGGGAAATCATATGGGGGTTATCCCAGGAATGAACACATTAGTATTTATCGAGTTGAACGAAGGAAACATATCGAGAGCCAAGTAAGAAGGTACCATAAGAAGTTTCAAGCGGATAGACAATCGTTCGTTGCCTGAAACATAGTGTGAAAGGGGTTCAAGGCAATGGGAATAAGTATTGTGTTTAATACCAGAATTGATGATCACACAAAAGGTGGCTCGTGAATTACATACGAAGCCAAGCGTGAGGAATAAATTTGGAAACAGGGGGTGTATAGGAGAGTCAGGTTTCGATCCTGTGGAACTGTGGGTTATGGGCCCACCATGTGGGTTAAAAGTAGGAGGAGCGGTGACATCTTGCATGGTCATGATAGCAATGGCATGTCAGAGGGTAGCCTGTCGATTATGTAGGCAACAACATCGGTACCAAGGGCGAGGGACGAAGAGAACCATTTTCATGGTTGTTGAACGAGGCGGGCCAATAGGCAAAGTTCGTGTCCATCGGTGGCTACCGGAATGTCATCAACAATAGTAACAGGGTCTTGCTAACAGAACTGTACACCGAGGTTTTTACATAAGCAGGAGAATATTACTGCTTAGATCATATAGATCACAAGCAAGGTTAAACAAAACAATGGAAGGGAAAATGTGATTATCAGTTTGAGCAGAACAATGGAAAGGAAAATGTGTTTAAACACATATATTAGGAGTATAACGTTCCCAAGGACAAACAAAGCATGATATCGATGATATGATAGAAGGTAGAAAACCATTTAGGTACCGGGAGAGGAATTTCATGACATTACCCATACAACAGTCTTTGGATGATTGATAAAGAAAATTTAGTATTCGCTTCAAGTGTTCTCATCGAAGATCGGAGTACCACAGACATGCTTCGAGATAGCATTGACATGGTCTTCAAGCAAAGCTCAGACTTTGGATACACAAGGACCCATTAGGAACAACTTATAGAATAAGTCTTACAATTTCCTCATGGACGAATGGCTAACCGTGCTAAAAGGATACAATTGCAATAGGTCTTCCGGCCAGGTGTGCTAGGCATGACGTCACCTTACTGGGTTATATAAAGACCATTGATATGACTCTTGTAAAATGTTCCAACCATCATATCTAACCGAGTTTCAGATCTGATTGGTGTTAGGATACCTCAGACTCATGATGCCTGAGAAGAAAAGGTGCAACTCAAATTGACGAGAAGACATTGTAAGATTCTCGGGAAATGAACTAAGAAAGCGAGTTCTGAAACAAGAGTTCATCACTAAACCAAGGAGAGGATGAGGAGGTGGCTGATGAACTTAGCGACAATTCATTGAGATTTCCAAAAGATGTATCTCCACAATTAGGTGAACAAGGAGATAACATTTGTCAAATCAAATGATATAATGAGGTATGCTCGAGGAAAAAAAATACCCAATTTAAACATTGGTTGAAAGGTGCACCCGAAATATGGGCTTAGGTAGTATGATCAATGTTAGGATGGCGATTCAATAACAATTAGTCAAAGAATGAACTGTCGACCATTAACTTCAAAGCAATATGGTTGCTAGAAGTACATAATCCAAACAGCACCGTTCACCTATTGGTATCCTGGCTAGAATCAACATGGGAACCAAGAAAGAATGGTGATGGGAGAAGTATCACTATACTAAGAATTATTAAGAGGCGGAGCAATCCCCAAACACCCGTGACAAGAAAGATAGTTATACTTCAAGGTAGAGCATAATACAAGCTAGATAGCAAGTTGCATCCGTAACATGAACATGTTTATGATGAAAGGAAGGTAATGATGTTGCCGATGGTAACTCAAACTACCAAGGCACGTGGATGGCACTTATCATGAATTCGATTAATATCCTGGAAGAGCTCAGAATGCTGATGATGATCATGACAAATTTTGTCGAGAGGCTCCACGAAGAAGCAATTGAACAACGGCTACATCAAGCAACATGACTAACGCAGAGAAAGATTACTAGAACCATGAATACGACACCAACTCGGAATCAAGCTTGTTGTTCAAGGTGAAACGACAAGACAAGGAAGATCGACGTAAGCTTAGCTCATCGCCGAAATTGGTGCTCTAGAAATAAGGACTAGGTAGCACAGTTAAAATCAGCACGATACTGATATAGCCGGTGAGGCTTGGGATGACGTGATCGAGGAGAAACTCACAAGTAAAGAAGATTACTAAGAATTGTTTAATTGCGGTGCGGACTCGATTCAGTTATCGGTGTCCTTGAGGGTTTAATAACTCAGAGCCCGTGAAAAATTCGGAATCGTTGAGAATGTAGTACTTGACGAAGAACTCATAAGAAGTTATGCAGTTCCGTGACAATCTCAAGATACTAGGTGGGTAATACTCGACGACAGACCAAAGTAAAGGTTGGACAGGTGTATTGATCCACAAAAGACAAGTGCTTAAACTTGTCTGAGAAATGGGATCAAAGAAGAACATATGGTCGGAACCATGATTGCAAAGGATCAATTCACCGATACCAAAGGATATTATATGAAGGAAATAGTTGTTATTAGAAGAAGCTTCCATGATAGGATCTACATCGTGTCCATGGGCATGAACACAAAGGTTCAAGGTCGACTCCCACTTCCTCAATGCATAACCTTCCATTCACCTCTCGTATTTCGAAAATGACATTAGTTGTTGAATGTTTTACCTGGTGCAATACCAGAGAAGTATGACCCATGAAATCTTTGGGGTTCACACAGATTAGGGAATTCATTGGTTCAACCCATCGGGGCATCTAGGAATATATACCACAAACTTCAGAGTAAATAATACAAGATCAAAAGTAGAGTATGGTTATCAAAGTAGAGGATACAAATTACGAAAGGCATTATATACCCATGGAAAGGCTCACAAGGTTATTGAATATGAAGGACACTGTCGGATAATAATCCAACAAGGGGTCTTGTGGTCTACAACGGAGCTGATGCGAGTATCAGTACTCTATCAGAGGAAGAAGGAACGAAAGGGCATCAGATTATTGAAACAACTGACTAATTCAAGCTCAAATGCAAGGGAATTATCAGTTCCAAATCAAGGGATCGGAAGCCATCGGTCTGATTAAGAATGGATAAGTTGAATAGACTTAGGGATACAATCGACGGCAATTTGATTGGTCGATAACCAGCTCATGTTCAAAATGACATCTGAGCCGGAAATATAATTTAAAAGGATCAACTGATGATTGCGTGCATTCACACTCATGTTGAATCAATAGGATCAAAATGACGGTGTCAAAGGAGGCTAATAAATATTGCCAGAGATATGGGAAGCATCCATAATAAGCAGACAAGTATTTGCAGAGCAATAAGCTGCTAAGGATTTTTGGAGGATCGAATAATATATCGAAGACTTTTGTGAAACACCTGAACAACTGGGGATGAGCGGATAATCGGTAAGTGCGAGGAATTATCTGTAGGGGTATTCATGTGGCAAAGAACTGCAAGGCAGTAGGCACAAAGTATTCTCGCAACAATAGAGAGAATTTCAGGGTATCTTGCCATAACAAGATCAACGGGGAATGATTATATCAATGGCAATTGCACGTGGTTATCCTTGGGGGTTTATCGATGGAAGGGAATTGCAATAGCGATGGCACAAAGTCTAGAGAGAACATCATAGAGTATCCTCGGAATCTTCTAGTGCAGCAAACGATCATCGTAATAGGGTGCTCTCCGGTGAAAGTGATCACGAGATCCTAATGTTAAATTTAGTGAATTCATTTAACCCGAGTAGAATAGAGTTCAGAGTCCCAGAGTAAAGATCAAGGAGTAAAAGATCCCAATACCACCCAAATGGCGACGTGGGCCCGTAAGACACACGTCCATGTTAGTAAAAAATTTGCAATGCCTAGACTCGACTTTGGCCAAGGAGTTGAGAAGGGGGATTCCTACAGGAAGTCGGATCTGATACCAACTTGTGACGCCCCCGATTTGACCGTACACTAATCATGCACGCAAATTTGTACGATCAAGATCAAGGACTCACGGGAAGATATCACAACACAACTCTAGCCACAAATTAAAATAACACAAGCTTTATATTACAAGCCAGGGGCCTCTAGGGCTCGAATACATAAGCTCGAATACACATGAGTCAGCGGAAGCAATAATATCTGAGTACAGACATAAGTTAAACAAGTTTGCCTTAAGAAGGCTAGCACAAAAGTAGCAACGATCGAAAAGGCGAGACCTCCTGCCTGGGACCTCCTAACCACTCCTCGACGCCGAACTCCACGTAGAATCATCCTTGGGATCTTCTGGCTCCTGGACTCCATCATATGATTGCAATAACCGGGAAAGGGGGAAAAGAAGTAGGAAAGCAACCGTGAGTACTCATCCAAAGTACTCGCAAGCAAGGATCTACACTACATATGCATTGGTATCAATGAAATGGGTAGTATCTATGGACTGAACTACAGAATGCCAGAATAAAAGGGGGATAGCTAGTCCTATCGATGACTACGCTTCTCGCAGCCTCCATCTTGAAGCATATGGAGGAGAGAAGATGGTAACTTAACCAAGTATCACCACATAGCATAATCCGACCTGGCGATCCTCTCCTCGTTGCCCTATTAGAGAGCGATCACCGGTTGTATCTGGCACTTGAAAGGGTGTGTTTTATTAAGTATCTAGTTCTAGTTGTCATAAGGTCGAGGTACAACTCCGGGTCATCCTTTTACCGAGGGACACGGCTATTCGAATAGGATAAACTTGCCTGCAGGGGTGCACCACATTTCCCAACATGCTCGATCCCCTTTGTTCGAACACACTGTCCTGGGTCATGCCCGGCCTCGGAAGATCAACACGTCGCGGCCCTACCTAGGCACAACAAAGAGGTGAGCACGCCGGTCTAAATCCTATGGCGCATGGGTCTGGGCCCAACCTCATTGCACACCTGCACGTTGCGAGGGCGGCCGGTGAGCGGACCTAGCAACCTCCATTTCCAAGGAAGTTGCGTTACGCGGTCCAACCCGGCGCGCGCCGCTCAGTCGCTGACGTCACGAAGGCTTCGGCTGATACCACGACGTCGAGTGCCCATAACTATTCACACGTAGTTGGTTAGTGCGTATAGGCCAGTGGCCAGACTCAGATCAAATACCAAGATCTTGTTAAGCGTGTTATTTAGAAGAAACCACGGACGCCAACCAGGGCCAGGCCCACCTCTCTCCTAGGCATTCTCAACCTGCCCTGTCGCTCTGCCACAAAGATTCACCTAGAGGGCCGTCGGGACAAAGGTCCTTTCAGCCCCCATTCCGTGAATCACTCGCGGGTACTCTACGAGCCGACCCGACTTTAGTCACCACAGATATTATGTATATAAGTATATACTCGTGATCACCTCCCGAGTGATCACGGCCCGATAGTATAGCATGGCAGACGGACAAGAATGTAGGGCCACTGATGGAATACTAGCATTTAGGATTGCAGGTAAAGGTAACAACAGTAGTAGCACGGACATGCTATCCATCAGAATAGGATTAACGAAAAGCAGTAACATGCTACACTACTCTAATGCAAGCAACAGAGAGAAGAATAGGCGATATCTGGTGATCAGGGGGGGCTTGCCTGGTTTCTCTGGCAAGAAGGAAGAGTCGTCAACACCGTAGTCAAACTGGGGTTACCGGCAGTCTCGGGGTCTACCGGAAAGAAGTAACAGAGGGGGAACAAAATAAATAATAGAGAAATCAAAGTAACACAAAGCATAACATGGCAATACGTGGTGCTAGGGGTGACCTAACGCAGTAGTAGGCGATACCAGCGAAGGGGGAAACATCCGGGAAAGTTTTCTCGGTGTTTCGCGTTTTCGGACAGATGAACCGGAGGGGGAAAGTTGCGTGTTCGCTATGCTAGGTATGTGTGGCGGACGAACGGGCTACATATCCGAATACGTCTCGTCGTTCTGAGCAACTTTCATGTACAAAGTATTTTCATTCGAGTTGCGGATTAATTTCTATAATTTTTCAAAGATTTAACCTTTTCTAGAAATTCCTCGGATTAAACTTAATTCTAAAATATACAGGAAAAGGCTAGGTGCACCCAGTGCAGTGCACCCGACAATGGGCCAGGTCAATGGCCCAGTCAGAAGTTGATTGGTTAGTTTGACTAGTCAAAGGGGTCTAGTGGGACCCTGCTGTCAATGACTAGGCTAGTCCTACCAGCAGTTTGACTTGGTCAAACTGGACCGGGGGTCCACCTGTCATTGGGGGCTTAGGTTAAACTAGTTAATCTAATTAACTCAATTAAGTAAATCACTAATTAATTAATCATTATTTTTATTTTTACTACTATTTTTTAATCTCTTTTTTAAAAAAATAGGGGCATGGGGCCATGCTGGCAGTGGCACACCCGGCCACTGGAGCGGGCGGCTTACGGGCGCGCGGGTGCGGGCGCAACCAGGCGGCCAGCACCCGGTGCGAGGGGGGGGGGAGGCCGTCCGGCCGGGGCGTGGCCGGCGAGAGTCGGCGGGGCAAGTTGGGCAGCGCCGGCAGGCGGCCCAGCAGCAGTGCGCAACAGCGGCAGCGCGGCACAGGTGCGTCAGGCGACGAGAAGCAGCTCGCAAGCGGGAGGGGCGCCGGAGCGCGGGCCAGCGCGATGCGGGTGCTGCCGGGCTAGGTAGAGCAGCGGCGCAACAGGGAAGGCGCCGTCGCGCGCCGTAACACCCAGTAGTTAAGCTACAATAACCACACACTAATGTTGCCGTGTAATCGCGATTAACTTTCTAAACCTCACTTTGATCCAAACCGAATTCAGATTCAATTTTAATAATGAAGTCAAATTATTATTTTTTTAAATGGTAAAACAAAAATGTCCGCTGGGTTGCAAAAATTCACTAATTAATTGTCATATAGGAACAAAAGTCTGTAGAAGTAAGTAGATGCTCCTAATCTAAATAAAACAGGGCCAATAGCTCTAGTTTTGGCTTTTTCAAGAATTAACAAAAGGCTAGACAGTTTTCAATTGCCCCCAAACTTGGTGGACAACCCCATAATATTACAAAGTAATTTTATAACAAGTCTCCCAGTTAACAAAGTTCATTTAAACTTAAAATATAATGCAATATAGGATTAAAGAAAATAATAAATATATTTCAAAACAAAAAAACTAAACTAACCTAACCTATTGGGCTCTTGGCCCATCTAACAAACAATTAGGTCCAACTCGGCGCCCCTCCTTTAACCTAGTCCTTACCCAACACCCGATCGATCCCCTCGATCCCTCACCATCTCCCTCGCGCCGCCACACGCCCAGAGGCGAGGTACCTCACGCCCGAAACCCCCCGCACAGTCTCTCCTCTCCCCTGCTTGCCCGCGCTCCCCACGGCCGCCGTCATCGTCACGGCCACGGGCCTCCCCGACGTCTGAAAATATGCCCAAGAGCTGCGCCATGGACGTCTTCTTTGACAAGGGCCACTGGTCCGTGCTGGGAGCCACCATATGCTCGCCATCGCTGGTCTTCTTCGTCCACGGCCGCCGCAGCCATCGCTGTTGATCTCCATCATCGGCGCCGCCTAGACACGCTGAGTTCGTCCACGGCCTCCCCGGGGTGAGCCTCCACCGCCCCCTTTCTCATTCCTCTTCCCGACGCGGCGCCGGAGCTCCCCGACGCCCACGACCACCACAGCCAGAACCTCCTCCGTGCCCGCGTGCTTGACGCCATGCCCGTCCGACCCTGGCCGCACCGGCTTCGTGAAGCCCTCGCCCCGCGACGTGCATCACCGCCTACACGCGCACACGCGCACCGCCCTGACGCTCGTTTGCTCCCACGCACCCCGTCTGTCGTGGCCGGCACGTCCCCGGCCGCCTCCGCTCTCGACCGCCGTGCCCTTGCTACTTCCCCGGCGTGCTCGCCCCGCTCCCGTGCTACTTCTGCACTGCCTCGCTACCCCCGCCCCCCGTAGCGCCTAGCTGCTGCTGCTACCACTGCTGGTGCCTGCGGTCGCCGCTGCAACTTTTGCCTCGCGCCCGCCGCTTGTCCCGTTCGCACACGCCAGGCCCCCTGCCTACCCCACGCTGCGGCCCTTCGCCGCTACGGCCTAATCGCCGCACCACCGCCGCCTCCTACACCCGCAACTCGCCGGTCCGCTCCCCTGCCTGATCGCTGCCGCTGCTGCCGGACGGCAGCCCGTGCGAGGCCTCTGCGCCCGCCGGTGCTTGCTGTGGCCACAGCCGGCTAAGCCCCCTTGGCCAGTGGGGCCCCCCTTATCCCACTGCCCAGTGGGCCCCCACGTCCCTGTATTATTAAAAAAATAGTTAAAAATAAACAAGTGATTAATTAGTTGAATAATTAATTAACTTAATTAATCTAGTTTAATTAAACCTAATTAACCTGCTAATAAAACTAACTAATGTTAATTAGTTAACAGCCTATGACATGCGGGACCCACCCATCAGTTGACTGGTCAACGGTCAACTTTGACCGTTGACGTCATGATGACATCATAAATGATTTTTTAAATTTATTCTATTAATGAAAAATGAATTAAAACTTTAAAAATTAATATTAAATAATCCGTAACTCGGATGAAAGTACTGTGTACATGAAAGTTGCTCAGAACGACGAGACGGATACGAATACATAGGCCGTTCGTTCACCACACATCCCTAGTATAGCGACACGCAACTTTCCCCCTTCGGTTCGTCTGTCCGAAAAAGCGAAACACCGGGGTAATTTCCCGGTTGCTCCCCCCTTCATGGGTATCACCTCCTACTGCGTTACGGCACACCTACCACCGTTACTTGTCATGTCATGCATCGATATGCATCTGTTTGCATTGTATTCATTCTTTCTTCCCCTCTTCTCTCCGGTAGACTACGAAACTGACGTCACTGCTGGTGCCCCGATCGACTACGTTGTTGATGACCCCTACTTGCCAGAGCAACTTAGGAAAGCCCTCTGATCACAAGATATCGCTTATTCTTCTCTCTACTGCTTGCATTAGAGTAGTGTACCATGTTACTGCTTTCTGTTAATCCTATTCTGTTGCATAGCTTGTCATTGTTGCTACAGTTGTTGATACCTTACCCGCATTCCTAAATGCTTAGCATAGGATGCTAGTTTATCATCAGTGGCCCTATATTCTTGTCCGTCTGCCGTGCTATACTATCGGGCCGTGATCACTAGGGAGGTGATCACGGGTATATACTTACATACATATACATGATACATGTGATGACTAAAGACGGGTCGGCTCGTAGAGTACCCGCGAGTGATTCACAGATTGGGGGCTGAAAGGACCTTTGTCCCTATGGCCCTCTGGGTGGATCTTTGTGGCAGAGCGACAGGGCAGGTTGAGACCACCCAGGAGAGAGGTGGGCCTGACCCTGGTTGGCGTTCGTGGTTACTTTAAGATAACACGCTTAACGAGATCTTGGTATTTGATCCGAGTCTGGCCACTGGCCTATACGCACTAACCAACTACGCGGGAACAGTTATGGGCACTCGACATCGTGGTATCAGCTGAAGCCTTCGTGACGTCAGCGACTGAGCAGCGCGCGCCAGGTTGGACCGCGTAACACAACTTCCTTGGAAATGAAGGTTGCCAGGTCTGCTCACTGGCCGCCCTCGCAACGTGCAGGTGTGCAATGGGCGATGGGCCGAGACCCCTGCGCACATAGGATTTAGACCGGCGTGCTGACCTCTCTGTTGTGCCTAGGTAGGGCTGCGACGTGTTGACCTTTCGAGGCCGGGCATGACCCAGGAAAGTGTGTCCGGCCAAAGAGGATCGAGCGTGTTGGGAAATATGGTGCACCCCTGCAGGGAAGTTTATCTATTCGAATAGCCGTGTCCCTCGGTAAAAGGACGACCCGGAGTTGTACCTCGACCTTATGACAACTAGAATCGGATACTTAATAAAATACACCCTTCCAAGTGCCAAATACAACCCGGTGATCGCTCTCTCACAAGGCGACGAGGGGAGGATCGCCGGGTAGGATTATGCTATGCAATGATACTTGGTTAACTTACCATCTACTCTCTTCTACTGCTTCAAGATGGAGGCTGCCAGAAGCGTAGTCTTCGATAGGACTAGCTATCCCCCTCTTATTCCGGCATTCTGCAGTTCAGTCCGCATATACTACCCCTTTCATTGATACCAATGCATATGTAGTGTAGCTCCTTGCTTGCGAGTACTTTGGATGAGTACTCACGGTTGCTTTGCTCCCCCCTTTCCCCTTTCTATATCCGGTTGTTGCGACCAGACGTTGGAGCCCAGGAGCCAGACGCCACTGTCGACAACGACTCCTACTACACTGGAGGTGCCTACTACTACGAGTAGGCTGCCGATGACGACCAGGAGTAGTTTAGGAGGATCCCAGGCAGGAGGCCTGCGCCTCTTTCGTTCTGTATCCCAGTTTGTGCTAGCCTTCTTAAGGCAAACTCCATTAACCTTATGTCTGTACTCAGATATTGTTGCTTTCGTTGAATCGTCTATGATCGAGCTCTTGTATTCGAGCCCTCGAGGCCCCTGGCTTGTAATATGATGCTTGTATGACTTATTTTATTTGTAGAGTTGTGTTGTGATATCTTCCCGTGAGTCCCTGATCTTGATCGTACACATTTGCGTGTATGATTAGTGTACGGTCAAATCGAGGGCGTCACAAGTTGGTATCAGAGCCAACTGCCTGTAGGAATCCCCCTTCCACACTCCTTGGCCGAAGTCGAGTCTAGTCACTAAAAACTTTTACTAACATGGTTGTGTGTCTTACGGGCCCATGTCGCCATTGGGTGGTATTAGGATCTTTTATTCCTCGTCTATACTCTGGGACTCTGATCTCTTTTCTATTCGGGTTAAAATGATTTTACTAACTCTAACATTAGGATCTCGTGATCACATCCACCCGGAGAGCCCCTTACTACATATGATCGCCTGCTGCACCAGAAGACTCCGAAGATACTCTCTGATGTTCTCTCGAGACTTTGTGCCCATCGCTTTTGCAATCCCCTACCGCCGATACATCCCTATGGATAAATACTTACACATGTCCTTACTTTCTTTCCCAGCTGCTCTTGTTATTACAAGATGCACCGAATTATTCTCCAACTTTTAAGAATCTCTTGAGCCACTGCCTTTCAGATCTTTGCCGCATGAATACCCCTACAGATAATTTCTCGCACTAACCGAGTATCCGCTCATCCGAGTTGATTCATGTATTTCACAAAAGTCTTCGAAATACCATTCATTCTTCCGAAAATCCTCAACAACCTATTGCTCTTAAAATTCTTATTTGCTTGCATTATGGTTAACCCCATAAATATAGTAATTTTATTGGCTTCCATTGTCACTATCATTTTGCGTCCATTGATTCAATATGTTGCAAATACTCGCAATCCTCAATCAGATCCTAGAATTCATCCTTCCGTCTCAGACGTCATTTTAAACATGGGCTGGATCTCGACCAATCAAATTGCCATCGATTGTACCCCTAAGCCTACTCAGCTTATCCATCCTTAATCAAAGCGTTTGCTTCTGATTCCTTGAATTGGAAATCATAATTCCTTTGCATTTGAGCCTTGAATTAGTCAATTGTTTCTATCATCTAATCTCCTTGCATTCTTCTTCTTCTAGTTGAGTACCGATGCCCACATCAGATCCCTTGTGGACCCCCAGATCCTTTTTTGGATTTCATCCGACAATGTTCTTCATATTCAATAACCTTGTGAGCCTTTCCACGGATATATAATGCCTTTGGTAAATTGTATCCTCTGCTTTGTCAACCATGCTTTACTTTCAAGCTTGTGGTATTTACTCCTCAAGTTGTGGTATATACTACTAAGATACCCCGATGGGTTGAACCTATGCCTTCCTTATTCTTTGTGAACCCGAAAATTTTACACAAGTCATACCATTCTGGTGTTTTACCAGGTAATTTTCTGCTCTACAACTTCTTCGAAGACAAGAAGTGAATGAAAGATTATGCATTAGAGAAGTGGGAGTCGACTTTGAACTTTGTTTTCATGTCCATGGACACGATGTAGATCTTATCATGAAAGCTTCTCATAAAAATAATTACCCTTTGTTATAAGTTCATCTGGTATCTATGTTTGGACCTTTGCAACCGTGGTTCCGACCATATTGTTCTTCTTTGATCCCATTTCATGGACAAGTTAAAGTACTTGTCTTCTGCAGATCAATATGCAGTCCAACCTCTACTTTGATCTACCGTCGAGTATTACCCTCTGGTACCTCAAGAATATCTAAGAATCGTGCTGCTTCTTGTGAGTTCTTCATTAGCTACTATTTCTCACTGAATCCAATTTTTCATGGGTTCTGAGTTGTTATTCACTCAAGAACACCGATAAGTGAACTGATTCCGCACTCTGATTCAATAACTCTGAAGTATTTTTCATTGCTTATGAGTTCAATAATCCTTCAAGGCATTCCTAGCATGATCGGCTATATCATTATCATGCTAATTTTAACTGTGCTACCTGGTCCTTCTTCCCGGAGCACAAATTTCGACAGTGAGCTAATCTTGCATCGATCTTCCTCGTCATACCACTTCACCTTGAACAACAAGCTTGATTCCAAGTTGATATCGTATCCATGGTTCCAATAATCTTCCTTTGTATCAGTCCCTTTGCTTGATGTCGTCGATGACCGAATTATATCTTCACGAAACCTCTCGACAAGTGTGTCATGATCATCATCAACATGCTGAGCTCTTCAAGGATATCGATAAAATTCATGTTGAGAAATACCATCCTTGCCCCTCGATGATTTGTGTTATCATCGACAACATCCTTGTCTTCCCTCAACACAAATGTGTTCATGTTTTGGAATGAATCTTCAGTTCCTTGCTATCCAGTATCTGTTCTTCTTTACCTTGGAGTATTACCATATTTTATGTCAAGAAGGTCGTGAGAATTGCTCCGCCTCTTAAAATTTCTTGGTATAATGATACTTCTCACCATCACCATTCTTTCTTGGTTCCCGTGTTGATTCTAACCGAGATACCAATGAGTGAACGATGTTGTTTGGGTTCTGTACCTCTAGCAACCCTATTGCTTTGAAGCTAATGACTGACCGTTCATTCTTAGACTATTGGTTATTGAATCACCTTCCTCACATTGATCATGCTACCTAAGACCATATTTCGGTTGCATTTTCAACCAATGTTTAATTGTGTATGTTTCCCTCAAGCATACATCATTATATCATTTGATCCGACAAGTGTAATCTCCTTCACATAATTGTGGAAATACATCTTTTAGTAAAACTCGAGGAATTGTCGCTGAGTCCATCAGCCACCCCTCATTATTTCCTTGGTTTAATGATGAACTCTTGTTTCGGAACTCGCCTCCGTAGTTCATTTCCTAAGAATTTTACAATGTCATCTCGTCAATTGTGTTGCACCTTTTCTTCTCAGGCATCCTGAGTCTGAGGTATTCTGACACCAATCAGATCTGAACCTCTGTCAGATATGATGGTTGGGACTTATTTCCAAGAGTTATAACATTGGTCCTTATATATCGGTAAGGTGATGTCATGCCTATCACCCCTGGCCGGAGGACCTATTGTTATAGTTCCCTTTTTAGCAAGCTTAGCAATTCTTCCATGAGGAAATCGTAAGACTTATTTTATAAGTTGTTCCTGATTAATCCTTTGTGTATGCAAAGTCCGACCTTTGCTTGAAGACCATGTCAAAGCTATATCGAGGCATGTATGTGGTACTCCTATCATCAATAAAAACATTTAAAGCACAATGCCAAATTTTCCTTGTCAATTATCCAAACACCTTTGTTTGGGTAATGTCATGAAATTCCCCTCCCCTTACCTAAATGGTTTTCTACTTCTGTCCTGTCATGGATATCATGCTCTATTTGTCCTTGGGAAGGATATACCCTTGAAATATGTGTTTAAACACATATTTCCTTTCCATTGTTCTGTTAATTTGATAATCATATTATCCTTTCCATTGTTTGGTTTAACCTTTCTTGAGGTCTATATGATCTAAGCAGCATTATTCTCCTTCTTATGTAAACACCTCGGTGTACAATTCTATCTGCAAGACCCTGTTACTATTGTTGATGACATTCAGGTAGCCAGCGATGGATGAGAACTTTGCCTATTGGTCCGCCTCATTCTATGAGCAGGAAAATGGTTCTCTTTCTCCCTCGCCCTTGGTACCGATGTTGTTGCCGACATAACTGACATTCTACCCTCTGACATGCCTTGCTATCATGATCGTGCAAGATGTCACCACTCCTCCTACTTTTAACCCACATGGTGGGCCCATAACCCACAGGTCCCAGGATCGAAACCTGACTATCCTGTACATCCCTGTTGCCAAAGATATTCCTCGCTCTTGGCTTCGTCTGTAAGTCACGGGCCACCTTCGTAGTGGTCTATTATGGTATCAGACACAAGATTCATTCTTCGACGATTTGAACCCCTTTCACTCTGTTTCAGACATCGAACGATTGTCTATCCGCTTGGAACTCATTATTGTACCTTCTTACTTTGCTCTCGATGTCTTTCATTTGTTCAACTCGAGAGATACTCATCTGTTCATTCATGGGATACCCCCAGACGATTACCCCTTATAGCATTCTATCCTTGTCAAGCTGCCCCTTACCTGTTTGTAAGTATGATGGAGTTCCCGAAGGAAGGAGGCTGACTTCATCATGATGACCTAAAGCAGAGAAATGAAGACATTAACATAAGGGATCAACTTCTTAGAGAAGATCAAGCAAGACCGAGAAGACCCAATAGATTCGATACCAAACCTTCCCCCCTTACACTACCTCTTAAATCTAGGGATGAGATTTCTTGTAGTGGAGGAGATTTGTAACACCCCAGTAGTTAAGCCACTGTATACACACACTAATATTGTCGTGTCATCGCGATTAACTTTCTAAACCTCACGTTGATCCAAACCGAATTCAGATTCAATTTTAAAAATGAAGTCAAATTATTATTTCTTCAAACGGTAAAACAAAAATGTTCGTTGGGTTGCAAAAAATCACTAACTAATTGTCATATAAGAACAAAAGTCTATAGAAGTAAGTGTTGGGGAACGTTGCAGAAAACAAAAATTTTCCTACGGTTTCACCAAGATCCATCTAGGAGTTCATCTAGCAACGAGTGATTGGATTGCATCTACATACCTTTGTAGATCACGCGCGGAAGCGTTCAAAGAACGGGGATGAGGAAGGCGTACTCGACGTGATCCAAATCACCGGAGATCCTAGCGCCGAACGGACGGCACCTCCGCGTTCAACACACGTACGATCAGCGTAACGTCTCCTTCTTCTTGATCCAGCAAGGGGGAAGGAGAGGTTGAGGAAGATGGCTCCAGCAGCAGCACGACGGCGTGGTGGTGGTGGAGCTGCAATACTCTGGCAGGGCTTCGCCAAGCACTATGGAGGAGGAGGATGTGTTGGAGAGGGAGAGGGAGGCACCAAAGATGTGTTATGAGAGGCCCTCCTTCCCCACTATATATAGGGAGTCCAAGGGGGGGGCGCCGGCCCTAGGAGATCCAATCTCCTAGGGGGTGCGGCCAAGGGAGGAATCCCTTCCCCCCAAGGCACCTAGGGGGTGCCTTCCCCCTTTGGGACTCTTCCCTTCTTGAACCCTAGGCGCATGGGCTTCTTGGGGCTAGTGCCCTTGGCCCATGTAGGCCAAGGCGCACCCCCTACAGCCCATGTGGCCCCCCGGGGCAAGTGGCCCCACCCGGTGGACCCCCGGGACCCTTCCGGTGGTCCCGGTACAATACCGGCGACCCCGAAACTTGTCCCGATGGCCGAAATAGCACTTCCTATATATAATTCTTTACCTCCGGACCATTCCGGAACTCCTCGTGACGTCCGGGATCTCATCCGGGACTCCGAACAACATTTGGGTTACTGCATATACATATCCCTACAACCCTAGCATCACCGAACCTTAAGTGTGTAGACCCTACGGGTTCGGGAGACATGTAGACATGACCGAGATTGCTCTCCGGCCAATAACCAACAGCGGGATCTGGATACCCATGTCGGCTCCCACATGCTCCTCGATGATCTCATCGGATGAACCACGATGTCGAGGATTCAAGCAACCCTGTATACAATTCCCTTTGTCAATCGGTATGCTACTTGCCCGAGATTCGATCGTCGGTATCCCAATACCTCGTTCAATCTCGTTACCGGCAAGTCACTTTACTCGTACCGTAATGCATGATCCCGTGACCAAACACTTGGTCACTTTGAGCTCATTATGATGATGCATTACCGAGTGGGCCCAGTGATACCTCTCCGTCATACGGAGTGACAAATCCCAGTCTTGATCCGTGTCAACCCAACAGACACTTTCGGAGATACCCGTAGTATACCTTTATAGTCACCCAGTTACGTTGTGACGTTTGGTACACCCAAAGCACTCCTACGGTATCCGGGAGTTACACGATCTCATGGTCTAAGGAAAGGACACTTGCCATTGGAAAACTCTAGCAAACGAACTATACGATCTTGTGCTATGTTTAGGATTGGGTCTTGTCCATCACATCATTCTCCTAATGATGTGATCTCGTTATCAATGACATCCAATGTCCATAGTCAGGAAACCATGACTATCTGTTGATCAACGAGCTAGTCAACTAGAGGCTTACTAGGGACATGTTGGTGTCTATTATTCACACATGTATTACGATTTTCGGATAACACAATTATAGCATGAATAAAGACAATTATCATGAACAAGGAAATATAATAATAATGCTTTTATTATTGCCTCTAGGGCATATTTCCAACAGTCTCCCACTTGCACTAGAGTCAATAATCTAGTTACATTGTGATGAATCGAACACCCATGGAATTCTGGTGTTGATCATGTTTTGCTCTAGGGAGAGGTTTAGTCAACGGATCTGCTACATTCAGGTCCGTATGTACTTTACAAATATCTATGTCTCCATCTTGAACATTTTCACGAATGGAGTTAAAGCGACGCTTGATGTGCCTTGTCTTGTGAAACCTGGGCTCCTTGGCAAGAGCAATAGCTCCAGTGTTGTCACAGAAGAGCTTGATCGGCCCCGACGCATTGGGTATGACTCCTAGGTCGGTGATGAACTCCTTCACCCAAATTGCTTCATGTGCTGCCTTCGAGGCTGCCATGTACTCCGCTTCACATGTAGATCCCGCCACGATGCTCTGCTTGCAACTGCACCAGCTTACTGCCCCACCATTCAAAATATACATGTATCCGGTTTGTGACTTAGAGTCATCCAGATCTGTGTCGAAGCTAGCGTCGACGTAACCCTTTACGACGAGCTCTTCGTCACCTCCATAAACGAGAAACATTTCCTTAGTCCTTTCCAGGTACTTCAGGATATTCTTGACCGCTGTCCAGTGTTCCTTGCCGGGATTACTTTGGTACCTTCCTACCAAACTCACGGCAAGGTTTACATCAGGTCTGGTACACAGCATGGCATACATAATAGAACCTATGGCTGAGGCATAGGGGATGACACTCATCTCTTCTATATCTTCTGCCGTGGTCGGACATTGAGCTGAGCTCAATTTCACACCTTGCAACACAGGCAAGAACCCCTTCTTAGACTGATCCATATTGAACTTCTTTAATATCTTATCAAGGTATGTGCTTTGTGGAAGACCTATGAGGCGTCTTGATCTATCTCTGTAGATCTTGATGCCTAATATATAAGCAGCTTCTCCAAGGTCCTTCATTGAAAAACTCTTATTCAAGTAGGCCTTTATGCTGTCCAAGAGTTCTATATCATTTCCCATCAAAAGTATGTCATCTACATATAATATGAGAAATGCTACAGAGCTCCCACTCACTTTCTTGTAAACGCAGGCTTCTCCATAAGTCTGTGTAAACCCAAATGCTTTGATCATCTCATCAAAGCGAATGTTCCAACTCCGAGATGCTTGCACCAGCCCATAAATCGAGCGTTGGAGCTTGCACACCTTGTTAGCATTCTTAGGATCGACAAAACCTTCCGGCTGCATCATATACAATTCTTCCTTAAGGAAACCATTAAGGAATGCCGTTTTGACGTCCATTTGCCATATCTCATAATCATAGAATGCGACAATTGCTAACATGATTCGGACGGACTTTAGCTTCGCTACCGGTGAGAAAGTCTCATCGTAGTCAACCCCTTGAACTTGTCGATAACCCTTAGCGACAAGCCGAGCTTTATAGATGGTCACATTTCCATCCGCGTCTGTCTTCTTCTTAAAAATCCATTTATTTTCTATGGCTCGCCGCTCTACGGGCAAGTCAGTCAAAGTCCATACTTCGTTTTCATACATGGATCCTATCTCGGATTTCATGGCTTCCAGCCATTTGTCGGAATCCGGGCCCACCATCACTTCTTCATAGTTCGAAGGTTCACCGTTGTCTAACAACATGATTTCCAAGACAGGGTTGCCGTACCACTCTGGTGCGGAACGTGTCCTTGTGGACCTTCGAATTTCAGTAGGAGCTTGATCAGAAGTATCTTGATCATCATCATTAACTTCCTCTCTAGTCGGTGCAGGCACCTCAGGAACATTTTCTTGAGTCGCGCCATTTTCCGGTTCAAGAGGTAATACTTCATCAAGTTCCACTTTCCTCCCACTTACTTCTTTTGAGAGAAACTCTTTCTCTAGAAAGGACCCATTCTTGGCAACAAAGATCTTGCCTTCGGATCTGAGGTAGAAGGTATACCCAATAGTTTCTTTAGGGTATCCTATGAAGACGCATTTTTCCGACTTGGGTTCGAGCTTTTCAGGTTGAAGTTTCTTGACATAAGCATCGCATCCCCAAACTTTTAGAAACGACAGCTTAGGTTTCTTCCCAAACCATAATTCATACGGTGTCGTCTCAACGGATTTCGACGGAGCCCTATTTAAAGTGAATGCGGCAGTCTCTAAAGCATACCCCCAAAAAGATAGCGGTAAATCGGTAAGAGACATCATAGATCGCACCATATCTAATAGAGTGCGATTACGAGTTCGGACACACCATTACGCTGAGGTGTTCCAGGAGGCGTGAGCTGTGAAACTATTCCACATTTTCTTAAGTGTGTGCCAAACTCATGACTCAAGTATTCTCCTCCACCATCTGATCGCAGGAACTTGATTTTCCTGTCACGTTGATTCTCAACCTCACTCTGAAATTCCTTGAACCTTTCAAAGGCCTCAGACTTGTGTTTCATTAAGTAGACATGCCCATATCTACTCAAGTCATCAGTGAGGGTGAGAACATAACGATAGCCACCGCGAGCCTCAACACTCATTGGACCGCACACATCAGTATGTATGATTTCCAATAAGTTGGTTGCTCGCTCCATTGTTCCTGAGAACAGAGTCTTGGTCATTTTACCCATGAGGCATGGTTCGCACGTGTCAAATGATTCATAATCAAGAGACTCTAAAAGTCCATCAGCATGGAGCTTCTTCATGCGTTTGACACCTATGTGACCAAGGCGGCAGTGCCACAAGTATGTGGGACTATCATTATCAATCTTACATCTTTTGGTACTCACACTATGAACATGTGTAGCATTACGCTCGAGATTCATTAAGAATAAACCATTCACCATTGGAGCATGACCATAAAACATATCTCTCATATAAATAGAACAACCATTATTCTCGGATTTAAATGAGTAGCCATCTCGAATTAAACGAGATCCTGATACAATGTTCATGCTCAAAGCTGGCACTAAATAACAATTATTAAGGTTTAAAACTAATCCCGAAGGTAAATGTAGAGGTAGCGTGCCGACGGCGATCACATTGACCTTGGAACCATTCCCGACGCGCATCGTCACCTCGTCCTTCGCCAGTCTCCGCTTATTCCGCAGCTCCTGCTTTGAGTTACAAATGTGAGCAACTGCACCGGTATCAAATACCCAGGAGCTACTACGAGTACTGGTAAGGTACACATCAATTACATGTATATCACATATACCTTTCGTTTTGCCGGCCTTCTTGTTTGCTAAGTATTTGGGGCAGTTCCGCTTCCAGTGACCACTTTCCTTGCAATAAAAGCACCCAGTCTCGGGCTTGGGTCCATTCTTTGGCTTCTTCCCGGCAGCTTGCTTGCCGGGCGCGGCAACTCCCTTGCCGTCCTTCTTGAAGGTTTTCTTACCCTTGCCTTTCTTGAACTTAGTGGTTTTATTCACCATCAACACTTGATGTTCCTTTTTGACTTCTACCTCTGCTGATTTCAGCATTGCAAATACTTCAGGAATGGTCTTTTCCATCCCCTGCATATTGAAGTTCATCACAAAGCTCTTGTAGCTCGGTGGAAGCGACTGAAGGATTCTGTCAATGACCGCGTCATCCGGGAGATTAACTCCCAGCTGAGTCAAGCGGTTATGTAACCCAGACATTGTGAGTATGTGCTCACTGACAGAACTGTTTTCCTCCATCTTACAGCTGAAGAACTTGTCGGAGACTTGATATCTCTTGACCCGGCCATGAGCTTGGAAAACCATTTTCAGCTCTTCGAACATCTCATATGCTCCGTGTCTCTCAAAACGCTTTTGGAGCCCCGGCTCTAAGCTGTAAAGCATGCCGCACTGAACGAGGGAGTAGTCATCGGTACGTGCCTGCCAAGCGTTCATAACGTCTTGTTCTGCAGGGAGAACAGGTGCGTCACCTAGCGGTGCTTGTAGGACATAATCTTTCTTGGCAGCTATGAGGATGATCCTCAGGTTCCGGACCCAGTCCGTGTAGTTGCTGCCATCGTCTTTCAGCTTGGTTTTCTCTAGGAACGCGTTGAAGTTGAGGACTACGTTGGCCATTTGATCTACAAGACATATTGTAAAGATTTTAGACTAAGTTCATGATAATTAAGTTCATCTAATCAAATTATTCAATGAACTCCCACTTAGATAGACATCCCTCCAGTCATCTAAGTATAACATGATCCGAGTTAACTAGGCCGTGTCCGATCATCACGTGAGACGGACTAGTCAACGTCGGTGAACATCTTCATGTTGATCATGCTCGACCTTTCAGTCTTCTGTGTTCCGAGGCCATGTCTGTACATGCTAGGCTCGTCAAGTCAACCTAAGTGTTTTGCATGTGTAAATCTGTCTTACACCCGTTGTATGTGAACGTTAGAATCTATCACACCCGATCATCACGTGGTGCTTCGAAACAACGAACTGTCGCAACGGTGCACAGTTAGGGGGAACACTTTCTTGAAATTATTATGAGGGATCATCTTATTTACTACCGTCGTTCTAAGCAAACAAGATGAAAAACATGATAAACATCACATGCAATCAAATAATAATAGTGACATGATATGGCCAATATCTCATAGCTCCTTTGATCTCCATCTTGGGGCTCCATGATCATCTTGTCACCGGCATGACACCATGATCTCCATCATCATGATCTCCATCATTGTGTCTCCATGAAGTTGCTCGCCAACTATTACTTCTACTACTATGGCTAACGCATTTAGCAATAAAGTAAAGTAATTTACATGGCGTTTCTCAATGACACGCAGGTCATACAAAAAATAAAGACAACTCCTATGGCTCCTGCCGGTTGTCATACTCATCGACATGCAAATCGTGATTCCTATTACAATAGCATGAACATCTCATACATCACATATAGATCATTCATCATGCATCACAACTTTGGCCATATCATATCACAAAGCACTTGCTGCAAAAACAAGTTAGACGTCCTCTAATTGTTGTTGCAAGTTTTACGTGGCTGAAGTAGGGTTCTAGCAAGAACGTTTTCTTACCTACGTGAAAGCCACAACGTGATTTGTCAACTTCTATTTACCCTTCATAAGGACCCTTTTCATCGAATCCGCTCCAACTAAAGTGGGAGAGATAGACACCCGCCAGCCACCTTATGCAACTTGTGCATGTTAGTCGGTGGAACCGGTCTCACGTAAGCGTACGTGTAAGGTTGGTCTGGGCCGCTTCATCCCACAATACCGTTGAAGCAAGATAAGACTAGTAGCGGCAAGAAAGTTGACAACATCAACGCCCACAACAAATTGTGTTCTACTCGTGCAAGAGAACTACGCATAGACCTAGCTCATGATGCCACTGTAGGGGAACGTTGCAGAAAACAAAAATTTTCCTACGGTTTCACCAAGATCCATCTAGGAGTTCATCTAGCAACGAGTGATTGGATTGCATCTACATACCTTTGTAGATCACGCGCGGAAGCGTTCAAAGAACGGGGATGAGGAAGGCGTACTCGACGTGATCCAAACCACCGGAGATCCTAGCGCCGAACGGACGGCACCTCCGCGTTCAACACACGTACGGTCAGCGTAACGTCTCCTTCTTCTTGATCCAGCAAGGGGGAAGGAGAGGTTGAGGAAGATGGCTCCAGCAGCAGCACGACGGCGTGGTGGTGGTGGAGCTGCAGTACTCCGGCAGGGCTTCGCCAAGCACTATGGAGGAGGAGGATGTGTTGGAGAGGGAGAGGGAGGCACCAAAGATGTGTTATGAGAGGCCCTCCTTCCCCACTATATATAGGGAGTCCAGGGGGGGGGGGCGCCGGCCCTAGGAGATCCAATCTCCTAGGGGGGTGCGGCCAAGGGAGGAATCCCTTCCCCCCAAGGCACCTAGGGGGTGCCTTCCCCCTTTGGGACTCTTCCCTTCTTGAACCCTAGGCGCATGGGCCTCTTGGGGCTGGTGCCCTTGGCCCATGTAGGCCAAGGCGCACCCCCTACAGCCCATGTGGCCCCCCGGGGCAGGTGGCCCCACCCGGTGGACCCCCGGGACCCTTCCGGTGGTCCCGGTACAATACCGGTGACCCCGAAACTTGTCCCGATGGCCGAAATAGCACTTCCTATATATAATTCTTTACCTCCGGACCATTCCGGAACTCCTCGTGACGTCGGGGATCTCATCCAGGACTCCGAACAACATTTGGGTTACTGCATATACATATCCCTACAACCCTAGCGTCACCGAACCTTAAGTGTGTAGACCCTACGGGTTCGGGAGACATGTAGACATGACCGAGATTGCTCTCCGGCCAATAACCAACAGCGGGATCTGGATACCCATGTTGGCTCCCACATGCTCCTCGATGATCTCATCGGATGAACCACGATGTCGAGGATTCAAGCAACCCCGTATACAATTCCCTTTGTCAATCGGTATGCTACTTGCCCGAGATTCGATCGTCGGTATCCCAATACCTCGTTCAACCTCGTTACCGGCAAGTCACTTTACTCGTACCGTAATGCATGATCCCGTGACCAGACACTTGGTCACTTTGAGCTCATTATGATGATGCATTACCGAGTGGGCCCAGTGATACCTCTCCGTCATACGGAGTGACAAATCCCAGTCTTGATCCGTGTCAACCCAACAGACACTTTCGGAGATACCCGTAGTATACCTTTATAGTCACCCAGTTACGTTGTGACGTTTGGTACACCCAAAGCACTCCTACGGTATCCGGGAGTTACACGATCTCATGGTCTAAGGAAAGGACACTTGCCATTGGAAAACTCTAGCAAACGAACTATACGATCTTGTGCTATGTTTAGGATTGGGTCTTGTCGATCACATCATTCTCCTAATGATGTGATCTCGTTATCAATGACATCCAATGTCCATAGTCAGGAAACCATGACTATCTGTTGATCAACGAGCTAGTCAACTAGAGGCTTACTAGGGACATGTTGGTGCCTATTATTCACACATGTATTACGATTTCCGGATAACACAATTATAGCATGAATAAAGACAATTATCATGAACAAGGAAATACAATAATAATGCTTTTATTATTGCCTCTAGGGCAGTAAGTAGATGCTCCTAACCTAAATAAAACAGGGCCAATAGCTCTAGTTTTGTTTTGTCAAGAATTAACAAAATGCTAGACATTTTTCAATTGCCCCCAAACTTGGTGGACAACCCCATAATATTACAAAGTAATTTTATGACAAGTCTCCCAGTTAACAAAGTTCATTTAGACTTAAAATATAATGCAATATAGGATTAAAGAAAATAATAAATATATTGCAAAACAAAAAAAACTAAACTAACCTAACCTATTGGACTCTTGGCCCATCTAACAAAGAACTAGGCCCAGCTCGGCGCCCCTCCTTTAACCTAGTCCTTACCCAACACCCGATCGAGCCCCTCGATCTCTCACCATCTCCCTCGCGCCGCCACACGCCCAGAGGCGAGGTACCTCACGCCCGAAAGCCCCCTCACAGTCTCTCCTCTCCCCTGCTTGCCCGCGCTCCCAACGGCCGCCGTCATCGTCACGGCCACCGGCCTCCTCGACGCCTGAAAATATGCCCAAGAGTTGCGCCATGGACGTCTTCTTCGACAAGGGCCACTGGTCCGTGCTGAGATCCACCATATGCTCGGCATCGCCGGTCTTCTTCGTCCACGGCCGCCGCAGCCATCGTCGTTGATCTCCATCATCGCCGCCGCCTAGACTCGCCTAGTTCGTCCACGGCCTCCCCGGGGTGAGCCTCCACCGCCCCCTTTCTCATTAATCTTCCCGACGCGGTGCCGGAGCTCCCCGACACCCACGACCACCACAACCAGAACCTCCTCCGCGCCCGCGTGCTTGACGCCGTGCCCGTTCGACCCTGACCGCACCCGCGCCATGAAGCCCTCGCCCCGCGACGTGCATCACCGCCTGCACGCGCGCACGCGCACTGCCCTGACGCTCGTTTGCTCCCGCGCACCCCGTCTGTCGTGGCCGGCATGTCCCCGGCCGCCTCCGCTCACGACCGCCGTGCCCCTGCTACTTCCCCGGCTTGCTCGCCCCGCTCCCGTGCTACTTCTCCACTGCCTCGCTACCCCCCGTAGCACCTAGCTGCTGCTGCTGCCACTGTTGGTGCCTGCGGCCGCCGCTGCAACTTCTGCCTCGCGCCCGCCGCTCGTCGCGTTCGCGCGCGCCCGACCCCCTGCTTCCCCCATGCTGCGTCCCTTCCCCGCTACGGCCTAACCGCCGCCGCCTCCTACACCTGCCGCTCGCCGGTCTGCTTCCCCGTCGGATCACTGCCGCTGCTGCTGGCCGACAGCCCGTGCGCGGCCTCTGCGCCCGCCGGCGCTTGTTGTGGCCACATCCAGCTCAGCCTCCCTGGCCAGTGGGGCCGGCTGGCTTAATTGGGGGGGGGGGCTAAATCCCCCTAATACCACTGCCCAGTGGGCCCCCACGTCCCTGTTTTATTAAAAAAGAGTTAAAAATAAATAAATGATCAATTAGTTAAATAATTAATTAACTTAATTAATCTAGTTTAATTAAACCAAATTAACCTGCTAATAAAACTAACTACTGTTAATTAGTTAACAGCCTATGACATGCGGGACCCACCCATCAGTTGACTCGTCAACGGTCAACTTTGACCGCTCACGTCATGATGACGTCCTAAATGTCTTTTTAACTTATTCTGTTAATAAAAAATGAATTAAAACTTTAAAAATTAATATTAAATAATACGTAACTCGAATGAAAATACTTTGTACATGAAAGTTGCTCAGAACGATGAGACGAATCCGAATACACAGGCCGTTCGTCCGCCACACATCCCTAGCATAGCAAACATGCAACTTTCCCCCTTCGGTTCGTCTGTCCGGAAACGCGAAACACCGGGGATATTTCCCCGGTTGGTTCCCCCCTTCACCGGTATCACCTCGTACTGCATTAGGGCACACCTAGCACCGTTACTTGTCATGTCATGCATCGATATGCATCTGTTTGCATTGTATTCATTGTTTCTTCCGCCTCTTCTCTCCAGTAGACTACAAGACTGACGCCACTGCTGGCGCCCCGATCAACTACGTTGTTGACGACCCCTACATGCCAGAGCAACCAGGCAAGCCCCCCCTCTTGATCACCAGATATCGCCTATTCTTCTCTCCACTGCTTGCATTAGAGTAGTGTAGCATGTTACTGCTTTCCGTTAATCCTATTCTGTTGCATAGCCTGTCATTGTTGCTACAGTTGTTGATACCTTACCTGCATCTAGTATAGGATGCTAGTTTATCATCACTGGCCCTACATTCTTGTCTGTCTGCCGTGCTATACTATCGGGCCGTGATCACGGGTATATACTTGTATACATATACATGATACATGTGATGACTAAAGACGGGTCGACTCGTAGAGTACCCGTGAGTGATTCACAGATTGGGGGCTGAAAGGACCTTTGTCCCGACGGCCCTCTAGGTGGATCTTTGTGGCGGAGCGACATGGCAGGTTGGGACCACCCAGGAGAGAGGTGGGCCTGGCCCTGGTCGGCGTTCGCGGTCACTTCAAGATAACACGCATAATGAGATCTTGGTATTTGATCTGAGTCTAGCCACTGGCCTATACGCACTAACCAACTACGCTGGAACAGTTATGGGCACTCGATGTCGTGGTATCAGCCGAAGCCTTCGTGACGTCAGCGACTGAGCGGCGCGCGCCGGGTTGGACCGCGTAGCGCAACTTCCATGGAAATGGAGGTTGCTAGGTCTGCTCACCGGCCGCCCTCGCAACGTGTAGGTGTGCAATGGGTGATGGGCCCAGGACCCTGCGCGCATAGGATTTAGACTGGCGTGCTGACCTCTCTGTTGTGCCTAGGCAGGGCTGCGACGTGTTGACCTTCCGAGGCCGGGCATGACCCAGGAAAGTGTGTCCGGCCAAAGGGGATCGAGCGTGTTGGGAAATGTGGTGCACCCCTGCAGGGAAGTTTATCTATTCGAATAGCTATGTCCCTTGGTAAATGGACGACCCGGAGTTGTACCTCAACCTTATGACAACTAGAACCGGATACTTAATAAAATACACCCTTCCAAGTGCCAGATACAACCCGGTGATCGCTCTCTCACAGGGCGACGAGGGGAGGATCGCCGGGTAGGATTATGCTATGCGATGATACTTGGTTAACTTACCATCTACTCTCTTTTAATGCTTCAAGATGGAGGCTGCCAGAAGCGTAGTCTTCGATAGAACTAGCCATCCCCCTCTTATTCCGGCATTCTGCAGTTCAGTCCACATAGACTACCCCTTTCATTGATACCAATGCATATGTAGTGTAGCTCCCTGCTTGCGAGTACTTTGGATGAGTACTCACGGTTGCTTTGCTCCCCCTTTTCCCCTTTCTATACCCGGTTGTTGCGACCAGACGTTGGAGCCCAGGAGCCAGACGCCACCGTCGACCACGACTCCTACTACACTGGAGGTGACTACTACTACTACGTGCAGTCCGCTGACGACGACCATGAGTAGTTTAGGAGTATCCCAGGCAGGAGGCATGCGCCTCTTTCGTTCTGTATCCCAGTTCGTGCTAGCCTTCTTAAGGCAAACTTGTTTAACCTTATGTCTGTACTCAGATATTGTTCCTTCCGCTGACTCGTCTATGATCGAGCTCTTGTATTCGAGCCCTCGAGGCCCTTGGCTTGTAATATGATGCTTGTATGACTTATTTTATTTGTAGATTTGTGTTGTGATATCTTCCCGTGAGTCCCTGATCTTGATCATACACATTTGCGTGTATGATTAGTGTACGGTCAAATCGAGGACGTCACACGCGCGCGGGGCGTCGCGGTGGGGGGGGGGGCGTGACCAGGGGTTGTGGCGAGCAAGCGCGGGGCGCGTGACGTAGCCGGCAGCGATGGGCGGCGCTCGGTCGGGGCGGCCTCGGCCACCAGTGGCGGACGCCGACGGGGGAAGGCGTGGGGTGGCAGCGAGCGGGCAGGACTGGCGTGCGGGGGCTGCACGCGCGCACTCATGGGTGCGTAGGGGGGAGCAGCCTGGGGCGGTCGGAGGGAGCGGCCGGACAAGGCGAGGTGCATCCATGGGCCGGGAGGACTTGGGCGGAGGCTATGTCGATGGAAACTAGGAGGAAAGGCGGGGGATCCGCGCTGGTCACCGAGAGGAGGTCGGTGGTGAGCTCGCACGGGGCCGGGGTGGACGAGGTGATGCGAATCGACGGCGGCTCTCCGCGGACGGTGCCGAGGGGAACAGACGATGGTGACGCGATGCGGCAGCTTGGCGATGAGCCCTTTTGATTGGGATGATCAGCACGATGAGGTGGTCCTCCTGGTCATCTACCGATGGTACGAGGTGGCCGGTGACCGAGTTAATGGGGAGGCGGCGGCGATGACTGCGTCGGGTGTCCAAGAAATTGAAGGGGGCAAGGAAGTGTGAGGGAAAATGAGGGTTAGGACAGGTCCAGGGGGTCGCGGACAGGTTTTGTAGTCGTCCAGGAACAATGTAGTGCCGCCGTGGCAGCATCCGCGCGGTCGCGCGCGAGGGCACGCGCCCTGGACAGCCAGTACATGAGATGGAACAAGACACGGCTATTGGGCTGGGTCGGCGCTGTAGAAATGGGCTATAGTGCACTGTAGCTAGGTTTTACTTTTTTTTACTTTCTGTTTTGTTGTTGTTGTTTTTAAATTAGAGTTACTGTTTTCTATTTATTTTAGCTAGAAATGAACTTTGTTAAAAGTGCCACTTAGCACATAATTACTAGGCAATATTTTAACGCATCACATAAAGTTACAATTTATCTTGACATGGTTAGATATTCATATGAATTGAAACGATTAATTTAATTGTTGCTAACTCTATTTTAAAATGGTTAGGGGCATTTTTTTAATTCAAAATATGTTGGATAATCCATAAAAAATGTTAGGGAATATTTTCAACCCAGCCTACATTTTTATTTTACTATTTGAAAATATGAAATTTTGACTTGTCTTTGAATTTGAATTTGAATCAGTTTCGAATCAACGCGAGTTTATCAACAGTAACCGAGGTGACGTGGCATCATTAGCAGAGGTTCACTGTAGCTTAATTATCCGGGCGTCACAATTCTCCTCCACTACAAGTAATCTCGTCACGAGATTTAAGAGGGGGAGTGACGGGGGATGTTCTGGATACGAAATTCTAACGAGTATTTTCGGTCTTGGTTGTTCTTCTCAAGAGGTCGATCCATAGCATTGATGTCTTCGTTCTTATCCATCAATGCATCATGATGAAGTTGTCGTCCTTCCTTCGAAAATTATGTCGTACTTACAAATAGGTAAGGGACTGCTCTACAACGATAGAATGGTATAAGGGGAAATCATATGGGGGTTATCCCAGGAATGAACACATGAGTATCTATCGAGTTGAACAAATGAAACATATCGAGAGCCAAGTAAGAAGGTACCATAAGAAGTTTCAAGCGGATAGACAATCGTTCGTTGCCTGAAACATAGTGTGAAAGGGGTTCAAGGCAACGGGAATAAGTATTATGTTTAATACCAGAATTGATGATCACACGGAAGGTGGCTCGTGAATTACATACGAAGCCAAGCGTGAGGAATAACATTGGAAATAGGGGTGTATAGGAGAGTCAGGTTTCGATCCTGTGGAACTGTGGGTTATGGGCCCACCATGTGGGTTAAAAGTAGGAGCAGTGACATCTTGCATGGTCATGATAGCAATGGCATGTCAGAGGGTAGCCTGTCGATTATGTAGGCAACAACGTCGGTACCAAGGGCGAGGGACGAAGAGAACCATTTTCCTGCTCGTTGAATGAGGCGGGCCAATAGACAAAGTTCTTGTCCATCGGTGGCTACCGGAATGTCATCAACAATAGTAACAGGGTCTTGCTAACAGAATTGTACACCGAGGTTGTCGGTGTCAAAACCGGCGAATCTCGGGTAGGGGGTCCCGAACTGTGCGTCTAGGCCGGATGGTAACAGGAGACAGGGGACACTTTGTTTTACCCAGGTTCGGGCCCTCTCGATGGAGGTAAAACCCTACGTCCTGCTTGATTAATATTGATGATATGGGTAGTACAAGAGTAGATCTACCACGAGATCAAGGAGATTAAACCCTAGAAGCTAGCTTATGGTATGATTGTTGTGTATGGAGTTGGTTGCCTACGGACTACAACCCTCCGGTTTATATAGACACCGGATAGGGTTAGGGTTACACAGAGTCGGTTACAATGGTAGGAGATCTTGAATATCCGCATCGCCAAGCTTGCCTTCCACACCAAGGAAAGTCCCATCCGGACACGGGACGAAGTCTTCAATCTTGTATCTTCATAGTCCAAGAGTCCGGCTGAAGGTATAGTCCGGCTACCCGAACACCCCCTAATCCAGGACTCCCTCAGTAGCCCCTGAACCAGGCTTCAATGACGATGAGTCCGGCGCGCAGATTGTTCGGCATTGCAAGGCGGGTTCCTCTCCAAATCTTGTGTACCTGTAGGAATAATGTCCGATTTTTGTAGTGATCCTCGGCTTCCACGCCCAATAATGGCCGTCTTCCACGTGTTCAAACGAATGCGAAAAGCCGGGGTGTTCTTACATCCACACCCCTAGCCGTATAAACGAGCCGCCTATTTAACGGGATGGGGATTTAGGTCCAAACCACATCTTCTCCTCTCCGCGAGTTATCATCGGAGCGCTTCCAGCAAAGGTCCATTCCAACATGGCCAGCCGTCGCAGCTCCTCCCCTCGCCCCTCCGGTCGCAAACCCGGGGATTGGGAGAGTTGCACCGTCCCGCATAGCAAGTTAGCGTCACTTCAGGCCAAGGGATTTCTCCCTCAGGCGTACATGGTCCCGGTCCGAGCCAGTCTCGCCACCTATAATGGCGGAAAACAAGCGGAGAGCACCCCCAATCCTTCTAAAGGAGAGCGGGTGTGCCTCGTTCCCTATCTAATGAGGGGACTGGGATTTCCAATTCACCCATTTCTCCGCGGGCTTCTGGAGTTCTACGGCCTCCAGCTGCACAATCTCACGCCCGCCTATGTATTACACATCGCAGGTTTCGTCGCACTTTGCGATTTTTAGGTGTTGAGGCTCATTTCACGCTGTGGAAGAGGTTATTCTGCCTGGTGCCCCGTTCTGAAAAGGGGTCTATATATCAAGTGGGCGGAGCCGAAGTATGGCGCATCACCGGGACCGGATACCTATCCGGAACCCCAAAGAAGGCGTCCGAGGACTGGCCTTCGGAATGGTTTTACATAGATGACGTCCTGCTACCGGACCCTATCCGGGTCAGTCTCCCTGAATTCGACAGTGCTCCATTGAAGAAACGCTTAAGCTGGCGTCCGCGGAGCTCTCAGAGAGAAAGTGACAGAGACGTCCTTTACCTGATGGGCCGGATAAGACTGTTGGCTCATTCCGGACTAACCATGATTGGAGTCATGGCCGCATGCATTATGCGGGGGGTGCACCCGCTTCAATATAGAGGCCACCCCATGTGGGATTTCAACGGGGAGGATGACGCCACATGCTACGGTCGTAAGGGGCCGGACTCAGCCGCCGCCTTAGTAAAGATCTTATCCTCTTTGTATAAGGGAGAAAAGGAGGAATTCCTCCGCGTCAATCCGCAGGCCGGATTTACGATGTACAATCCTCCAAGTTGGGTAAGCGAATAATTGCGCTTGCCCGTTTGCTCTATACTCCCACGGTTAGATATGTAGTCTAACGACTTCAGTGCAGGAACTGCGACAGGAGGTAAAGGATATAATCAGCCGCCCTCCACAGCCCGAGGAACCAGAACGGTCCCTCGATCCGGACTCCGAAGAGGATCCGGACATATCGGTGGAGCTTATCGACGGGGTGTTCCATCAGCTAAGCAAGGACAATACTTTGGTAGCCATCACGGCTGATTACCCAGGGTTAATCCCGGCCTCCCAGGTGACAGAAGCCGGAGTCTCATTCCTTCGGGAGAGATTGTACCCTCGCGTATTCCGGCGTTTCTGACGACAACCGTGTTTTGCAGGGGAGTTTTCCGAGGCAGGAGGCCGAACCTGCGGCGGCTAGCCAACGAGGGGCCGCAGGGCCCCGTGGGGCAAAAAGGAATGAAGTTCGGACTGAGATGCCGGCGCAAAGGTATAGCGCACCCTCTGTTTCCCTGGTGTTATTCTGTCAGGGCATATTAACATTCGTGCTATCTTCAGAACGAAGAGACCTCGCCGGACTATATCCGGAGAGGTTGCCAATCGCGCCTCCACCAGCCAGGCTCCAACGTCTGGCTAGGAAGCGGAGGCGAGCACAAGGGGCGCACCGGACGCTCCTCCGACGGAGGATGCGGACAGGCTGTCTGCCACAAATTCTGAAGTGGAGAGTGCCATGAACCACATGCGTCGCCGAACAGTTCTACGCGACGCTTATTTCTCCCAAGAGGCTTTAGATGCCTTTAATTCGGGAGACGCGTACCTCCGTGCCGCTCAAAATGGTTTAGCCAGAGCCACGGAGCAGTATGTAAAAGACATACGGGTAAGAAAATTTTGGTCAAATATATATATACCAGTAGCCCCCGAGACTTGAAACAGTTAGAGCAACTGATTTAAGGATCATATAATATGTAGGTTCTTACAGAGAAGAATACTGTACTGTCCCAGGAGCTGGGAAAGTGCAAGGCCCAACTAGAGGCCGCACTAGCCGCAGTAGGGGAGCCCAAAGAGACCCCCTCAGGTAAGATACACTTCGAAAGATTAGTATTGTGCGGTGTGGGTGCAAATCTGACAAATCATGTTGCAGATGGCGCCGGACTCGATCCGGAAAGGCAACAACTCTTACGCCGGTTAAAGGCCGGTGAGAGTACATTGACAAAGGTGAGGCGAGAGAAGAATGATCTTCAGGATGCCAACACCAGGCTGGACGTCGAACTTAAAGATGTTCGTGGCCAGTTGTCGGACTCCACGAAGGAGAATTAGCGGCTTCGACGCGGCATTTTTAGTAAGTGCTTGAACGAACTTTGAAAAAAGAGTTCGGCGAGGAAGTCGACTAACAGAGTAATGTCTGTAGGTATGCTCACAGGTCGTCCTGCAGAGGAGATGCCTGGTTCTATGGGTGACCTTCTTCCCGAACTCATGCAACTGCACGAGCGAATTCGGCAGGCGATGCGAGGCGTTGCCCAAGCCTTATGGCCTGCCCACTCCATGCCCGAGGGCCTTGGAGAGCTTGTGGAGAAGCTGAAGGGAGCTCGGCGGCGCTTCCGGTTGTGGAAGATATCGGCCTGCCGACAAGGCGCTAGGGAGGCCTGGGCCATGGTGAAGACCCGTTTTACGAAGTCTGACCCAAACCACATGGCCGAGGTTGGACCAGTGGGGCCTGACAGGAAGGAGATCCCTGTAAGCTTAGTATACGGCCAAGTAGAGTTAGCCGCGAAGTATTCCCAGCAGGACTGTAAATTAGACAGCCTGTTAGATGGTATAGAAGAGGAATACAATCAGTCAGAGTGACTATGTAATTGTGAATTGACATGTGTAATGCCTTCTAGCCGGATTGTAGATCATTTGTCGTTGCCAACCTATTCGCTTCAACCTCGGGACCTGACGGTCCGGAGTGTGTCCGAATACCATAGCGGTTATATAAGAACCGTGGTATGCGTGGAGACCAGGCGTAGGGGTCATTAGTGCTTTATCAGACAAGTGCCCAACTAGTTATGTTATATTACATGGTTAGTAAGAAACATCTTCCAGAGAGAATAGTTCCGTTAGGGGTTCCTTTCACTGGGAGGCATGCCCTAAAGTGCATGTCTGGACTGCGTAAAAAGACGCAGAAAAAAAGCATCTGGGGGCGCATAAAAATGAGTAAAAAGATCATCTTTTATCTCACCGACCGAATATTCCCTTAAGAACGCTAGCTTTCGGCTTCACCCAGTCTGAGGTACACATCCGGCTGACCCAACAGTAACAATCGCAGAGGTGCTCCCTTTACCGCCTAGCCGAACAATCGGGAACGTAGGGGTAAGCACAGGAGCCAGGCAACCCAGCTTGGCCAAAACTTAAGTCATATCGATGCATATAATGGTGAAGAAAAAGGTACATGCAGAAGTTTGACGCATGTGTTGGGCGTGAAGCCCGTATAAATAAGCTTTTGTTAAAGAAGCCCCCAGGTTTAATGAGCGTGATTGGCGCGTCACTAGATGAGCCTTTAAGGGCTATAAAAGAAAAGAGGGGAAGGAGAGAAATGTAAGACAGAAAAATGCAAAAAATGGACAGAGGAAGGAGACGAACATAGAGTCCGGCGCTAGGCATAGAATCTTCGGAGACGGGTGGCGTTCCACGGGTTCGGCTCGAGTCGGTTATCCAACGCATCTCGCAGGCGGTATGCCCCGCCAGTCAGGACTTGGTCGATTACGAATGGACCTTCCCACTTGGGCTTGAGTTTGTCCTTTTTCTTATCCGACAGGCGTAGAACTAGTTCGCCAACATTGTAATTTTTGGCCCGTACTTCTCTTCTTTGATATCTTCGGGCCTGCTGTTGATAAAATGCGGAACGGGCTTTTGCCATGTCACGCTCCTCCTCCAAGGCGTCCAAGTTGTCCTGCCGATCGAGCTCGGCTTCTCTTTCTTCGTACATGCGCACTCTAGGTGAGTCATGAATTATGTCGCAGGGCAGAACTGCCTCTGTGCCGTACACCATAAAAAATGGTGTGTATCCGGTGGTGCGATTTGGCGTGGTCCGCAGCCCCCATAGCACGGAGTCGAGCTCCTCTACCCAGTGCGTGTTAGATTCCTTGAGGGACCGCACCAGTCTGGGTTTAATGCCGCTCATGATAAGACCATTTGCACGTTCGACCTGGTCGTTGGTTTGTGGGTGATAGACGGAAGCATAATCGAGCTTGATGCCCATGTTTTTGCACCAGAGTTTTACCTCGTCGGCGGTAAAGTTTGTACCGTTATCGGTTATGATGCTGTGGGGGATGCCATAACGGTGTACAACCCCGGATATGAAGTCTATCACAGGTCCGGATTCGGCCGTTTTACAGGCTTGGCTTCTATCCATTTGGTGAATTTATCCACCATGACCAGTAAGTATTTTTTCCTATCGGTCCCACCTTTAAGGGGTCCGACCATGTCAAGCCCCCAGACCGCAAAAGGCCAGGTGATGGGTATAGTTTGGAGTGCGGTGGGTGGCATGTGGCTTTGGTTGGCAAAAAGTTGGCAACCAGCGCATCGTTGGACTAGGTCCTGAGCGTCTGCCCGGGTCGTCGGCCAATAAAAGCCTGTACGGAAAGCCTTGCTAACAAGGGACTGAGCAGCGGCATGGTAACCACTGAGTCCGGCATGAATTTCAGCCAGAAGGTTCCGCCCTTCCTCTTCGGAGATTCACCTTTGAAGGACTCAGGTAGTGCTTTTCTTATAAAGCTCTCCCTCATGGACTCTATAGGCTTTAGATCGCCGCACTATGCAGCGGGCCTCGTTTTGGTCCTCCGGGAGTTCCTGCCTAGTAAGGTAGGCTAGGAATGGTTCTGTCCACGGGGCGATGAACGCCATTATTACGTGGGCTGAAGGTGTAATTTCGTTGGCAGAGCCTCCAATTGTGTCAGATTGTTCGGCGTCGAGTGGTGCGGCTGGGTCCGGGCTATTGTTTGTGGGTTCCCCCTCCCATGCTACGGATGGCTTGAACAATCTTTCCAAAAAGATGTTGGGGGGACTGCATCGCGTTTTGCTCCGATGCGTGCCAGGACGTCCGCTGCTTGATTGTTTTCTCGGGCTATATGGTGAAACTCCAGCCCTTCAAACCGAGCTGACATTTTTTTAGGACGGCGTCGCGGTAAGCTGCCATTTTTGGGTCCTTGGCGTCGAAGTCTCCATTTATTTGGGATATCGCGAGGTTTGAATCCCCGCGTACCTCTAGGCGCTGGATACCCATGGATACTGCTATCCGAAGACCATGTAGGAGGGCCTCATATTCGGCTGCATTGTTGGAATCCATGTACATGATCTGGAGCACATATTGGACTGTGTCTCCTGTGGGGGACGTCAGGACGACGCCAGCCCCCAGTCCGGCCAACATTTTGGAGCCGTCGAAATGCATAATCCAGTTTGAATATGTGCCGTACTCTTTAGGGAGCTCGGCCTCCGTCCATTCTGCGACGAAGTCGGCCAACACTTGCGATTTGATAGCTCGCCGTGGCTTATAGGTTATATCGAACGGGAGGAGCTCGATGGCCCATTTTGCAATCCGGCCTGTTGCGTCGCGGTTGTTGATAATATCGTTGAGTGGTACTTCCGAGGCTACTGTTATGGAACACTCTTGGAAGTAGTGTCGTAGATTCCGGGATGCCATGAATATCGCGTATGCAATCTTTTGATAATGCGGGTACCGTGATTTGCATGGAGTGAGGACAGTGGATACGTAGTAGACCGGCCTTTGAAGGGGGAATTTGTGTCCATCCGTTTCCCGCTCGACAACGAGCACTGCGCTGACAACTTGATGTGTTGCTGCAATGTATAATAACATTGGTTCGCCGGTGTTCGGTGCGGCCCGAACTGGGTTTTTTGCCAATATGGCTTTTATTTCATCGAGTCCGGCCGTGGCGGCCTCCGTCCACTCGAAGTGTTCGGTGCGCCGAAGGAGGCGATAGAGGGGTAGTGCCTTTTCTCCCAAGCGGGAGATGAAGCGGCTTAAAGCCGCCACGCATCCGGTTAATTTTTGTATTTGTTTGAGGTCCTTTGGGACATCCAATTGTGACAGAGCTCGGATCTTGGCTGGGTTTGCTTCAATTCCTCTACCGGATACAATGAAGCCCAAGAGCTTTCCGGCTGGAACGCCGAAGACGCATTTTTCTGGGTTGAGCTTGATGTCATATTGTCGGAGGTTATCGAATGTAAACCTCAAGCCGTTTACTAGGGATTTGGCATGCCTTGATTTGACGACCACATCATCCACATACGCCTCCACTGTTTTGCCGATCTGGTTTGGCAGACATGTCTGGATCATGCGCTGATATGTTGCGCCGGCGTTTTTCAGCCCGAAGGGCATTTTGTTGAAGCAGAATGGGCCGTATGGTGTGATGAATGCTGTTGCAGCTTGGTCTGATTCTGCCATCTTGATTTGATGGTAACCGGAGTATGCGTCGAGGAAACACAACGAATCGTGTCCTGCGGTGGCATCGATAATTTGATCGATACGGGGAAGGGGGAAGGGATCCTTTGGGCAAGCCTTGTTAAGGTCTTTAAAATCGACACACAGGCGCCAGGATTTGTCCTTCTTTGGTACCATCACCAGGTTTGCTAGCCAGTCCGGATGTTTTATTTCTCTAATGAATCCGGCCTCCAATAGCTTGGCTAGCTCCTCTCCCATAGCATGTCTCTTGGGTTCGGAAAAACACCGAAGGGCTTGTTTGACAGGTTTGAATCCTTTCAGGATATTTAAGCTATGTTCGGCCAGCCTGCGTGGGATCCCTGGCATGTCTGAAGGGTGCCAGGCGAAAATGTCCCAGTTCTCTCGTAGGAACTCTCGCAGTGCGGCGTCTACATCAGGGTTTAGTCGTGCCCCGATGGAAGCTGTTTTATTGGGGTCCGTTGGATGGACCTGGAATTTGACTATTTCGTCAGCTGGCTTGAAGGATGTGGATTTGGATCTCTTGTCGAGTATCACATCATCCCTGTTAACCGTGGAGCGCAGCGCAGTCAGTTCCTCGGCCGCTAAGGCTTCGGATAGTGCCTCAAGGGCTAATGCGGCCGTCTTGTTTTCGGCGCGGAGTGCTATGTCCGGATCACTAGCTAGAGTGATAATTCCATTCGGCCCGGGCATCTTAAGCTTCATGTACCCGTAATGGGGTATTGCTTTGAAGATTGTGAATGCTTCCCGCCCTAGTAAAGCGTGATGTCCGCTTTTAAACGGGGCCACCTGAAACGTGACTTCTTCGGATCTGTAATTATCTGGCGTGCCGAACACCACATCTAGTGTGATTTTTCCTGTGCAGCGCGCTTCCCGACTGGGGATTATTCCTCTAAAGGTTGTGCTGCTTCGCTCGATGCGGTTCCAGTCTATTTCCATTTTTTGAAGGGTTTCCTCATAAATGAGGTTCAGTCCGCTGCCTCCATCCATGAGCACCTTGGTGAGGCGAAAGCCGTCCACTATGGGACTGAGGACCAATGCGGCTGGTGCTCGGGCTGTTCGGAATTTAGGTTCATCACTTGCGTTGAAGGTAATAGCAGTGTCGCTCCATGGATTTATTGTTGCAACTTGGTAGACTTCGGCGAGGCTGCGGAGTGTTCTTTTTCGCATATTGTTTGATGCGAAAGTCTCGAAGACTGTGAGAACGGTATTGGTGTCCTCGGGCTGGCTTTCTGCGGCCTCCAAGGTTAAGAGGTACTCGCCGATTTTGGCCACCTGCCGGAGTATCCAACATGCTCTAAGGCTGTGAGTTGGTGTGGCGTCCTCTGTACTG